>NC_042988.1:42609254-42639254 GCF_901001165.1 Salmo trutta
TATAGTTGGGGAGAGTCCCTGTACCCTAGATTCAGATTATTCAGGAGAGAAAAAACATCACCCGGATAGGCCAGTCGTGAGAAACTCATCATCATGCAAGCGGTCAGACAAGTGAAAATTATGGTCAGTAAAGAAAACTTTAAGCTAGTCTCTCAATTTAAAAAAAACATGTCAATACTTTGCCCCTTGGTAACCAGCGTACTTTTGTATGTTGTAAAAGCGTTACATGGTCGCTGCCAATATCATTGCATAGTGCAGAAAATACACGAGAGTTCAGGGGCCTTGCTTTAAAACAAAGTTAACATTTTTCACTCTAGTGTCCAAAACGTCTTTCATGCTGTCAGGCATTCCCTTGGCAGCAAGAGCCTCTCGTGGATGCTGCAGTGCACCCAAGTGGCGTTGGGAGCAACTGCTTGCACGCGTGTTACCACTCCACTATGTCTCCGTGTCATGGCTTTTGCGCCATCAGTACAGATACCAACATGAGCAGCAGCTACGTTTGGCTACATACGGACCATTAGTGGAATTCCCACGAGAGAGTAACGGTTAACGTTATTGGATGTTAATTATTTGACTAGGCTACCTGTATTTGACATTGTGTTGTTATTTCTCTGAACACTAGATGGTTTAATTTTATTTTAGGCGAGGCTACTCAGGCGAGAAGAAAACCTCACCCAAATGTATAGCCCCTTTGGAAAATATAAATGGACTGTTTGAAAATGGACATGTTTAAAAATGTGAATCGCATTTCATTTGGCGTACCATTTGGCGCATTGCATGTACCTCTGGTGGTACGCGTACCCCAGTTCGGGAATACCTGAGCTAGACCTATCTATTTGGTTTGCAACTCAGTGAAGCTGCGCAGCATTCGCTCAATTCGATGCCGACGAACAAAGATGTCGATGCATATCAAATTACCCAGCAGCCATTTAGAAATAAAAAGTTGTCAAAGAAAGTGTTATTTCTTAATAAAAAAATGTCATCTGGCTGTTTAAATTGGCCACATCCTGAAAAAGAGGACAGGGGCATGCTTTTGTTTAGGTCGTATACCTTTTTCTGAAAACGAATATGGTTAACCATGACCAGAAAATATGTTTAAACAGGAGTGAAGTGTGTTGATAGAACGGATATTGTTAGAATTCAGCTTGTAACAACAATCAGAATTAATAAAAACAATAAAGTTATGCCTGCCAACATATTAGGCAATAACTAAGAGTAGGCTAAATGATTGTGTCATGCTAGAATTCATCATGTAACAACGATCAGAATTAGACACAACACAAGGTTATGATGACTATTAGGCAATAATTAAGAGGCAAAAATTATATAGATGTGTGTGTGTTGTGTGTGTGTGTGCTGGTGAGACAACCACATATCACAGTCCAATATACAGGATACAAACATTTCATTCCAGCTATATAGCGTTTTGCAAAACACAAATTCATACACAGAAACCTATGAATTAAAATCTTAGAACAACAATATTTTACAGATACATGAAGGTACCCATTAGCAATAATTTCTGATGAAAAATAACAAATGTGAAAAACTGTGATTATAACGTTTTAGAAATAAACTCTTTATAAGTTCTTAAACAACATTGTCATCTCACCTCTTAGCTTTGGTGCCATGTTCCCCAGAGAGACTCATTTTAGAGTCAGGGCCCCCCTCTTCTCTCCCCAGAGAGACTCATTTTAGAGCACTGATGTCTAAACAGAGATCCAACATGTGGTTGTGGTTAACACAGTGACAACTAATTACTGAAGGTCAATTGTTCTATTTTATGATTTTTTTTGTTACAATAAAACATTTACTAACTGATACATCCAAACAGTCAGGTGATTTAATGCATCACATGAACATGTAGTTGTGACTGATTTTTCACCTTTTCTCCATGTAGTGGAACTAATAATAATAATAATAATGTCTCACTTTCTCTTTAATAATTTCTCTCATTCTAGTGTGTTGCTTTGTTCAACAGGTATGATATTATTATGCTGTTACTGAATTCAGTTCATAATAGCAATGTTAAGAAAAGTATGTTCAGTGGTTTCATACCAAATTACACAGGAAGCAGGAGCTCATTGTAATTTAGAAAACAACAAATGTTCTGATATTCTGAAAGATGATTTAGAACTATGATACATTAACATTTTTACAAATTGTAAAATAACCACAATATACGAATCGTATAATACAAATATAAACAATATGTTTTTGAATTTGACTTGCTTACGCCCAGTTAGCGCCATTTGTATGATTGAACTGTCACGTAGCTGTCCCAGGTGAAATGGACTGTTAGATCTGAGTGTTTTACTGTCATTCACTATACTAAAATAACACCATACATTTAATGTCCCTACACACTTTACAATAACCCCTGGGTAGATTCTTACCTTGTAGCCTGAGTTCACAACCAGAACATGTCAAGTCATTGAGATATTTTCCGTTGTGCTGAGAGAGCAGCTTCCTGATGACAAGTGGCTCTGTATCTGTGTTCTAGATACAGTTGATCTTTGGATGCAATAATATCTGGTCAAAGTCTAGTGACATAACACCATAGTATATCATAAACATAACAGCAGTTTAACCTTTGGCCAGTAAAGGCCATGGCATACTATAAAATGTAGAATCATTATGATGGATCCAGTTTCAGTCTTTACCCATTGCCCTTCATTCTCTAGACTTCCAGGGAATACATAGGTCTCCACCAGGTGAATCTCCTTGCTGGATTCATGTTGAAACAGCTATGAACAGGTGATCTTGGTTGGCCACTTGTATATTACTCTAAATAATAAAGCCTGTCTTGTTGTTCTTCTTTCTGCTGCAGATATAATGTCCAGCTTCTTGGACTTCTGAGACACATGTGCTGTACAATGTATCACTGTGGCTTTAAATGCCATAAAATCCACTTTCTACACAAAGAGTGTATGCCAGGGCCGGAATTATAACATATATTGGGGGGACATCCAATATGCAAATATGCTCAAAATATCCCCCCAATATATTGATATAAATAATATAAATAAATAAAAGATTTGCTGTGCTATTTCATTACTTTCAAATGTATAAAAAGTGGAAAACTAGAATGTAATATGAATGTTACGTAGGCTATATCACTGCCGATTGTGATGTTTTAACGTCAACGTCAATACGTCATTTTGCGCTGGAACTGTAATTGTGGAAATAAATAATATTTTGCTAAAAAGTGTCAGTAATTGCATGGAGTGGAAACAAAAGTTTTTGGTGAAAATGGACCGATTTGCAAGTGCTAATCAATCAACCATCACTAAAGTTAGCTATCATAGCTAAGTTACCTGGAACATTAATTATCCACACATTCACCCAGCGACCACTAAAGTTAGCTATCATAGCTAAGTTACCTGGAAAGTTAATTATCCACACATTCACCCAGCGACCACTAACGTTAGCTATCATAGCTAAGTTACCTGGAAAGTTAATTATCCACACATTCACCTAGCGACCACTAACGTTAGCTATCATAGCTAAGTTACCTGGAAAGTTAATTATCCACACATTCACCCAGCGACCACTAACGTTAGCTATCATAGCTAAGTTACCTGGAAAGTTAATTATCCACACATTCACCTAGCGACCACTAATGTTAGCTATCATAGCTAAGTTACCTGGAAAGTTAATTATCCACACATTCACCTAGCGACCACTAACGTTAGCTATCATAGCTAAGTTACCTGGAAAGTTAATTATCCACACATTCACCTAGCGACCACTAATGTTAGCTATCATAGCTAAGTTACCTGGAACGTTAATTATCCACACATTCACCCAGCGACCACTAACGTTAGCTATCATAGCTAAGGTACCTGGAAAGTTAATTATCCACACATTCACCTAGCGACCCACTAATGTTAGCTATCATAGCTAAGTTACCTGGAAAGTTAATTATCCACACATTCACCTAGCGACCACTAACGTTAGCTATCATAGCTAAGTTACCTGGAACGTTAATTATCCACACATTCACCCAGCGACCAACAATGGTGCTCACGGACGTATTCAACTAACGTTAATGTCTTTATTATGTGATATTGGTCAGAAAGCCCAGGTGAAGTCTGAGTAAAGTGTCAATCATTTATGTTGTGCTGCATCTGTAATTTATGTAGACAGTAGTAGCTTTAATTTATACATATTCCTATAGTATACTGTATAGCTGTACTGTGTAGATGTACTGTATAGTATACTGTAATAGCTGTTTATGTATAACTGTACTGTATAGTATACTGTATAGTGTACTGTATAGCTGTACTGTATAGGAACTGTATAGCTGTACCGTATAACTGTAATCTATAGTATACTGTATAACTGTACTGTATAGTAGACTGTATAGATGTACTGTATAGTATACCGTATAGCTGTACTGTATAACTGTACTATATAGTATACTGTATAACTGTACTATATAGTATACTGTATAACTGTACTGTATAGTATACTGTATAGATTTACTGTATAGTATACTGTATAGCTGTACTGTATAGATTACTGTATAGTATGCTGTATAGCTGTACTGTATAGTAGACTGTATAGATGTACTGTATAGATGTACTGTTAACTGTGTACTGTATAGTATACTGTATAGCTGTACTGTATAGTAGACTTGTATAGATGTACTGTATAGTGTACTGTATAGTGTACTGTATAGCTGTACTGTATAGTAGACTGTATATATGTACTGTATAGTGTACTGTATAGCTGTACTCCTTATGATAAATTGCATTATTAGTGTTTGTTTGATTAAAGTGAAAACAGTTTTATTAGTCAGCTTTCATTCACAGTGATGTCATCATGAGGAAGAGGAAGGGTGGCAGTGACCTTCATCAGATTTTTGAGCCTCAGAAATAAGAAAAGTCAGTTGAGAGAAAATGAGAACCAATCAGATGACAAGAAGTCTACAGTAGTACAAGAGATGAGTCAATGTTTTCTATAATAATCACCAGTCAGATGGTAGAAGTCTACAGTAGTACAAGAGATGAGTCAATGTTTCTATATAATCACCAGTCAGATGGTAGAAGTCTACAGTAGTACAGAGATGAGTCAATGTTTCTATAATAATCACCAGTCAGATGGTAGAAGTCTACAGTAGTACAAGTGATGAGTCAATGTTTCTATAATAATCACCAGTCAGATGATAGAAGTCTACAGTAGTACAGAGATGAGTCAATGTTTCTATAATAATCACCAGTCAGATGATAGAAGTCTACAGTAGTAAAGAGATGAGTCAATGTTTCTTGATATAATAATCCATTGCCGTTCAGATTAGAAATGGTTAGTAATCCATTCCTGAACGTCAGGGCAAGAAACACCACTTGTTTACTGATAATATTTATTTCATTTTCACTCTGGTGCGTTCAGAGTAAAGAAAGAGAGGGAGAGAGAGCACGAGGATGGTGAAGGACAGGGTAGAGAGATAGCATGAGGATGCCGACAGGGCAAGAGAGAGAGAGAGCATGAGGATGCCGGCCAGGCAGAGAGAGAGAGAGCATGAGGATGGTGACAGGACAGGGAGAGAGAGAGCATGAGGATGGTGACAGGGCAGGGAGAGAGAGCAGAGGATGGTGACGGGCAAGAGAGAGAGAGCTGAGGATGCCGACAGGGCAGAGAGAGAGAAGAGAGCATGAGGATTGTGACAGGGCAGGGCAGAGATGAAGCATGAGGGATGCCGACAGTGCAGGGTAGAGAGAGAGCATGAGGATGCCGACAGGGCAGGGAGAGAGAGCATGAGGATGGTGACAGGACAGAGAGAGAGAGCATGAGGATGGTGACAGGGCAGAGAGAGAGAGCATGAGGATGCCGACAGGGCAAGGAGAGAGAGAGAGCATGAGGTTGGTGACCAGGGCAGGGCAGAGAGAGAGCATGAGGATGCCGACAGGGCAGGGCAGAGAGAGGAGCATGAGGATGCCGGACAGGGCAGGTAGAGAGAGAGCATGAGGATGGGTGACAGGGCAGAGAAAGAGAGAGCATGAGGATGCCGACAGGGCAGGAAGAGAGAGGAGGAGAGAGCATGAGGATGCCGACAGGGCAGGGAGAGAGAGAGGCATGAGGATGGTGACAGGACAGGGAGAGAGAGAGAGAGCATGAGGATTGGTGGACAGAGGGAGAGAGAGAGCATGAGGATGCCGACAGGGGCAGGGAGAGAGAGAGCATGAGGATGGTGACAGGACAGGGAAGAGCAGGTGACATGGAGGTGAGTGAGAAAAGGAGCAAATATTGATGGTTAAGACTGAATAATGACTTCACAACAGTCTAATCCTAATGTTAATTTAAACGGAGATATTCCTCTAAGTATGGCTTCCTCATGTGTGTTTTCAGATAATACAACAAAGCAGGGAGAGGTTTGAGACAATGAGAGACAGAGAGAGAAGAGAGAGATGAGGAGAGAGAGAGAGAGAGAGCAGACAGGCAGGTAAAGATGAAGGTGGGGAGGAGCTTGGACTTCGTCCAAATCAGCCAATGTGAATGTCATACCTAATCCAACCCTGTCAAATATTACACCCTACTTTCAGGAGTAATGGTATAAAGATTATACTGGTCTCCATTACAGCCCTGTCAAATAGGAACACTCTACTTTCAGGAGTAATGGTATAAATATTATACTGGTCTCCACTACAACCCTGTCAAATAGGACACTCTACTTTCAGGAGTAATGGGTAAAAGATTATACTGGCTCCACTACAACCCTGTCAAATAGGACACTCTACTTTCAGGAGTAATGGTATAAAGATTATACTGGCTCCACTACAACCCTGTCAAATAGGACACTACTTTCAGGAGTAATGGTATAAAGATTATACTGGTCTCCACTACAACCCTGTCAAATAGGACACTCTACTTTCAGGAGTAATGGTATAAAGATTATACTGGTCTACATTACAACCCCTCCTTAAAGGAGGTCCTCTGTTTCTAAATACTTTGCCACACAAAAGTCACAAGCAGATTCAGAGAAGGCACTAGTGTCACAAATTAGCTGTGATGACTCAGATTCAGGAGCCAAAGCCTGTTAATGTGCAACTTTCATGTGAGCTTGAAAGACAGAAGCAACAAGCGAGGAGAAATCTTATGAATATTGTTGGGGGTGTGAAGTACTTGGCGCGGCAAGGTCAGGCTTTTGGAGGCGTTAATAAGGAGAGTGGGAATTTCAGCCAGCTTCTAAAGTACAAGGCAGAGGGCGATGCAGAGCTGACCACCTGGCTGAAAGGTCACTTTGATTTCACCAGGCCCCAAATATAAAACAACATTTTGAAGTTGGTGGGCGATACAATCGTCAAAGAAATTGTGTCGGAAACAACATCAATGCCAGTGGTCCAGTTCACACTTGTCATTGATGGAACCCAGGATATATCAGGAGTTGATCAGGAGTCAATATGTTTGAATCCACCCAGGATATATCAGGAGTTGATCAGGAGTCAATATGTTTGAATCCACCCAGGATACATCAGGAGTTGATCAGGAGTCAATATGTTTGAATCCACCCAGGATATATCAGGAGTTGATCAGGAGTCAATATGTTTGAATCCACCCAGGATATATCAGGAGTTGATCAGGAGTCAATATGTTTGAATCCACCCAGGATACATCAGGAGTTGATCAGGAGTCAATATGTTGAATCCACCCAGGATATATCAGGAGTTGATCAGGAGTGAATATGTTTGAATCCACCCAGGATATATCAGGAGTCAATATGTTTGACTCTTTGTAGTTGCAGATCTACAACCAAAGGAAGAATTCCTGGGACTCTACGAAGTGTCATCAACGACAGGGCAAAATACAGCCCAGATGGCATGTGATGTGATGATGCGTCTGGGCCTTCCTCTGTCCCAACTTCCAGGACAAACCTATGACGGTGACACAAACATGGCTGGACGATTGCAGGGGGGTGCAAGACATTTAAAGGAAAGAACAACCGCTGGCTATGTATTGTCACTGTGGTCCGCTGGCTATGTATTGTCACTGTGGTCCGCTGGCTATGTATTGTCACTGTGGAGTTAACTTAGTTACGCAGGCTGCCTGTGTAACCTCTCCACTAGGAAGAGATTCAATGGGTCTGGTGCATGAACTGGGGGGCTTCTTTAATGACTGTCTCATCTCTGTACACCACACATACATTATCTGTAAGGTCCCTCAGTCGAGCAGTGAACACAGATGCAATCACAAAGACCAGGGAGGTTTTCCAATGCCTCGCATAAAAGGGCACCTACTGGAAGATAAAAAAGGGTGAAAGAAGACATTGAATATCCCTTTGAGCATGGTTAAGTTATTACACTTTGGATGCTGTATCAATACACACAGTCACTACAAAGATACAGGCGTCCTTCCTAACTCCATGAGGCCAATGGTGACATTAAAGCAGTTACAGAGTGTAATGGCTGTGATAGGAGAAAACTGAGGATGGATCAACAACATTGTAGTTACTCCACAGAGTGAAAAGAAGGAAGCCTGTACATAATACAAATATTCCAAAACATGCATCCTGTTTTCAACAAGGCACTAAAGTAATACTGCAAAAACTGTGGCAAAGCAATTCTAACGTTTTGTCCTGAATTCAAATATGTTTGGGGCAAATTCAACACAACACATTACCGGGTACCGCTCTCCATATTTTCAAGCATAGTGGTGGGCTGCATCATGTTATGGGTATGCTTGTAATCCTTAAGGATTGTGGAGTTTTTCAGGATAAAAAAGAAATGGAATAGAGCTAAGCAAAGGAAAAATCCAAGAGAAAAAACCTGGTTCAGTCTGCGTTCTATTAGACACTGGGAGATGAATTCACCTATCAGCAGACAATCATCTAAAACACAAGGCCAAATCTACACTGGAGTTGATTACCAAGAAGACAGTGAATGTTCCCGAGTTGCAGAGTTACGGTTTTGACTTAAATCTACTTGAACATCTATGACCATTGCTCGACAACCTGAAAATGGTTGTCCAGCAATGGTCAACAACCAATTTGACAGAGCTTAAAGAACTTTGAAAAGAATAATGTACAAATGGTGGACAATCCAGGTGTGGAAAGACTCACAGTTGTAAGTTCCTTCTACAAAGTATTAACTCAGGGGTGTGAATACTTATGGAAATTACATTTCTAAAAATGATTTCACTTTGTCACCGTGGGGCACTGTGTGGGTGAGAGAAAATAAATTCAATACATTTTCAATTCAGGCTGTAAGTATAAATACTTTCTCTGTCCTCACCTCCTTCTCAAAACACATTGGAGAATACAAGCCTTGAATACACCTTTACATACTGGGGTCATAATAGTTTGTAGGTCACACCGTTTGGACACTACAGACGTTTTCATGGGAAGACCGATTTTCGAGATGTCTCATGGTCTAACAAACAATGCTTTAGCTCTGCCACCTTCCACCACAGATGTGGAAGGCTGACATAGGCAGATGTGGTGGATGAGACGCAGTCAATGTAAAAACTGATATCTTTAAGTTTCACTGATGGATTTTGATATGTTTTTTTTTATTATGTTACTTAAATTGACGCACTGGTGCATAAATAGACTCTCAGGCTTTCTGTCTGTCACACAGCATAATTTGTAGGTACCTAGCTTCTGGGACTGAGTTAAACCCATTGATGAATGTCTGTTGTGACAGAAACAACATTCTTAATACAAAGTCTCCACTGTCATTCTCTCTCGCTCACTCTCGCTCTCTCTCTCGCTCTCTCTCGCTCTCTCTCTCGCTCTCCTCTCTCGCCTCTCTCTCCTCTCTCTCTCTCACTTCTCTCTCTCGCTCTCTCTCTCGCCTCTCTCTCGCTCTCTCGCTGTCTTTCTCTCTCTCAATGGGCGATGAAGCCACCTAGTGGTTAAAGTGGAGAGATGAACTCACCATAGAGTAAAATAGTTGTATTACAGACATGCCCATGGGCTTTTCTCAATTCATCCTTCCTTGATTCCTCCTGCATCCTCTTGGTCTCTTCGCTTCCTTCTCAAAAACGCATTGGATAATATTGGCCAATGGGAAGGACCGTGGACTTTTTCCTCTAATAGGGGGGGAGATGGGGAGTAGAAGAGACAGGAGGAGAGGAGACAGGAGGAAATGAAGGAGACAGGAGGAGAGGAGAGGATACAGGAGGAGAGGAGACGGGAGGAGAGGAGATGGGAAGAGAGAGACAGGAGAGAGGAGCAGGAGGAGAGGGACAGAGGAGAGGAGACAGGAGGAGAGGAGACAGGAGACAGGAGAGGAGGGGTTGAGGAGAGGAGACAGGAGACAGGAGGAGAGGAGACAGGAGACAGGAGGAGAGGAGACAGGAGATGGAGAAGAGGGAGACGGGAGAAGAGGAGATAGGAGACAGTTGGAGAGGAGATGGGAAGAGAGGAGATGGGAAGAGAGGAGACAGGAGATGGGAAGAGAGGAGATGGGAAGAGAGGAGACAGGAGATGGGAAGAGAGGAGATGGGAAGAGAGGAGATGGGAGAAGAGGAGAAAGGAGCCTTAGTGTCAGAGAGAGACATAGAGGAGGAAGAAGAAAATTAAGAGAATATCAGAAGAGATAAAAAATAAGACACATAACTGTTGTGTTTAGATTTAGAGGAGAGTATGTAGACATACTGGACTCTGTAAAATGATTCTTCATTATTATATTAGAAACATGTCATGTGATTTGCCATAGGCTTACGCTTGGTAAAAAAGAAAAAGGTGGGACCAATTATTAACCACTTCAATATAAGAATAACAAAGTCACAGATTAATAAATAAAGGAACAATGTCCTTTAACAAGGTCGACCAGCTTCCTGATTGAATGTGATTAGATACTTAAAATAGTGTCACCTGTAGTTGGACACAGAAAAGGCAGAACAGAACTGAGAGGACATATGCATGCTGCACACACACACACACACACACACCACACACACACACACACACACACACACACACACACACACACACACCACACACACACACACACACACACACACACACGTAAAGTTCCCCTTTTAAACCTCTGATAAAGATGCAGACATAGATTTTCCCCACCACCTCTGAATAACTCTTCACACTGATGTCACAGACAGACTACATAGATAGAAAGAAATGCCCCTATATGGCCATCGATGGCCGGTGACGGAGTACAAGCCATAACGTGACTTCCTTATGAATGATACCCCAAACAGGCCTTATAAAGGGATAGGCTGAAAGGCTGCACTCGTCACGACTTGTTGTCATGCAGCTATCATGTTATATCGCTGTGTTTAGATTATCCTGCCAGGTCTACCAACTTCCTGCTTGAAGGTGATTGGATACTTAAAACATTCTATCAACTGTAGTGGACAACAGAGAGGTACCTGGTGGAAACACATATCAGAGCAACTACTCAACAACTTGTCAGTGAAGTTAGATATTAGTAGATATTACCATTAAGAGTCAGTTAGAAAGGTACTCCTACAGTAGATATTAACATCAGGAGACAGTTAGAAAGGTACTCCTACAGTAGATATTACCATTAGGAGACAGTTAGAAAGGTACTCCTACAGTAGATATTACCATTAGGAGACAGTTAGAAAGGTACTCCTACAGTAGATATTACCATTAGGAGACAGAAAGGTACTCCTACAGTAGATATTACCATTAGGAGACAGAAAGGTACTCCTACAGTAGATATTACCATTAGGAGTCAGTTAGAAAGGTACTCCTACAGTAGATATTACCATTAGGAGACAGTTAGAAAGGTACTCCTACAGTAGATATTACCATTAGGAGACAGAAAGGTACTCCTACAGTAGATATTACCATTAGGAGACAGAAAGGTACTCCTACAGTAGATATTACCATTAGGAGTCAGTTAGAAAGGTACTCCTACAGTAGATATTACCATTAGGAGACAGTTAGAAAGGTACTCCTACAGTAGATATTACCATTAGGAGACAGTTAGAAAGGTACTCCTACAGTAGATATTACCATTAGGAGACAGTTAGAAAGGTACTCCTACAGTAGATATTACCATTAGGAGACAGAAAGGTACTCCTACAGTAGATATTACCATTAGGAGACAGAAAGGTACTCCTACAGTAGATATTAACATCAGGAGACAGTTAGAAAGGTACTCCTACAGTAGATATTACCATTAGGAGACAGAAAGGTACTCCTACAGTAGATATTACCATTAGGAGACAGAAAGGTACTCCTACAGTAGATATTACCATTAGGAGACAGAAAGGTACTCCTACAGTAGATATTACCATTAGGAGTCAGTTAGAAAGGTAATTATACAGTAGATATTACCATTAGGAGACAGAAAGGTACTCCTACAGTAGATATTACCATTAGGAGTCAGTTAGAAAGGTAATTATACAGTAGATATTACCATTAGGAGACAGAAAGGTATTCCTACAGTAGATATTACCATTAGGAGTTAGTCAGAAAGGTAATCATACAGGATGGATGACTACGTCAACCAACAGGTTATTGAACAAACCTTGAACAGAGCAACGAGGAGAGTGAAGACTGAGACCAATCGCTCAGGTAAGAACTAAGAAAACTATGAGACACAGACACACAGACAAAGACTTAAACACATGAACAAAAACACAGAAAAAATGCTAACTGATAGCAAATTATATTTTTAACCAATGTTTTGAGGCTATACATAGTTTGTTTACAATATTGTTAACATAACAATTACAAAAAAAGATTTTATTTTAGATTCTGATGGGGAATGACTGTTGAACTAAGTTAATGAGGCTTTATAAATGATCATCTTTAAGAATGGATTGGTAGACTTCATATCATAAAACAGCTGTGAGAAACAGTCCTACTGTGGCTGATTATGTCTCACCCCCACCCTCTTATACGCACGAGCTCGTGTGTGTGTGTGTGTGTGTGTGTGTGTGTGTGTGTGTGTGTGTGTGTGTGTGTGTGTGTGTGTGTGTGTGTGTGTGTGTGTGTGTGTGTGTGTGTGTGTGTGTGTGTGTGTGTGTGTATGTATTCTTGTGCACGCGTGTGTTTGTGGGTATATGTGTGTGTGTTCTCACATCAGTGTGTATCTCCTCAGGACCTGAGGATTCAGGGAGAACACTCTATAGGATGGTTGCTGTGAGCTTTGGGATGCTGTGTGTTCTACAAGTCACTCTCAACATCTCCCTGAGACTGGCCTGTGGGTGTATTGTTATCTAATCATCACACTATATCAGACTTTCACAACAAGGTCCCAACTTCGCTAAGTTCGTCCTCTGTTAGACATGTTTAAGGAACTTGCAAACCACATCCAAGATATTGTATCTTCTTTCAGCAGACTTTCTAGACCAGTGTTTCTCAATCCTGGTCCAGGGGAACCAAAAGGGGGCACATTTTTATTTTTGTCATAGCAGCAAATTATCAACTCATCAGCACGCTTTGATGAATTAGGTGTGTAATGCTAAGGTCAATACAAGAATGTGCTCCCCTTCTAGACCAGTGGTTTTTTAACCTCTTCTCGGGGACCCCCAGCTGTTCCATGTGTATTTCAGGGCACCTGATTCCAATTGTCAACTAGTCAGTATCAAATGACGTTTTCACCAGTAGCTATATGTATCAATCCTTTCCAGATAACAGAAGCATCGGAGACTCTGAAAATAAGCATTTCTATCTTTATAAAACGAATATGACTAAAGAGAGAGACCAGCTACAGACGAGTTACAACGGGCTGACTAAAGAGAGAGACCAGCTACAAAGGGAGAGAGACAACTACCAGAAGAAGTTTGAAAGCAAGTGAACTGAACGGGTATTCTTTTTTGATGTCAATCCTCATCAAAATAGCAATCCTAAAGCCTTGAGGAACTGAAACGGGTTTGCTTCAATCATGTCAACAGTGTAAAACCTTTAGGTAACACGTTTTGGATAGCCCCAAGTAATTGAATGTATTTGTTGTGTTGTATTCTTCAACAGAGCAAACATGTTGCTCTAATGGATGGATGAGGTTTGAACGCAGCTGTTACTACATCTCTTCTTTCTACATCTCCACTGTGAAGAACACCTGGGATTACGCCAGACAGGACTGTCTGAACAGAGGAGCAGACCTGGTGATCATTAACAGTAAAGAGGAACAGGTGTGTGAGAGAAAGAGAGAGAGAGAGAGAGAATAGCAGTGGAGACATTGTATTAACAATGTTGTTTTCTGTCACAACAGACATTCTTCAATGAGCTTTACTCAGTCCCTGAAGCATGGATTGGTCTGACTGACTCTCTTACTGAGAAGACCTGGAAATGGGTGGACAGCACACCACTGACCACCCCAAGGTAAGAGACCACTGCTCTAATAACACTGACCACCCCAAGGTAAGAGACTACTGCTCTATAATAACACTGACCACCCCAAGGTAAGAGACCACTGCTCTAATAACACTGACCACCCCAAGGTAAGAGACTACTGCTCTATAATAACACTGACCACCCCAAGGTAAGAGACCACTGCTCTAATAACACTGACCACCCCAAGGTAAGAGACTACTGCTCTATAATAACACTGACCACCCCAAGGTAAGAGACTACTGCTCTATAATAACACTGACCACCCCAAGGTAAGAGACTACTGCTCTATAATAACACTGACCACCCCAAGGTAAGAGACCACTGCTCTAATAACACTGACCACCCCAAGGTAAGAGACTACTGCTCTATAATAACACTGACCACCCCAAGGTAAGAGACTACTGCTCTATAATAACACTGACCACCCCAAGGTAAGAGACTACTGCTCTATAATAACACTGACCACCCCAAGGTAAGAGACTACTGCTCTATAATAACACTGACCACCCCAAGGTAAGAGACTACTGCTCTATAATAACACTGACCACCCCAAGGTAAGAGACTACTGCTCTATAATAACACTGACCACCCCAAGGTAAGAGACTACTGCTCTATAATAACACTGACCACCCCAAGGTAAGAGACTACTGCTCTATAATAACACTGACCACCCCAAGGTAAGAGACTACTGCTCTATAATAACACTGACCACCCCAAGGTAAGAGACTACTGCTCTATAATAACACTGACCACCCCAAGGTAAGAGACTACTGCTCTATAATAACACTGACCACCCCAAGGTAAGAGACTACTGCTCTATAATAACACTGACCACCTCAAGGTAAGAGACTACTGCTCTATAATAACACTGACCACCCCAAGGTAAGAGACTACTGCTCTATAATAACACTGACCACCCCAAGGTAAGAGACTACTGCTCTATAATAACACTGACCACCCCAAGGTAAGGGACTACTGCTCTATAATAACACTGACCACCCCAAGGTAACAGACTACTGCTCTATAATAACACTGACCACCCCAAGGTAAGAGATTACTGCTCTATGATAACACTGGCCACATCTCTCTAGGTTCTGAGAGAGTTGTCAGTCTGACTGTGTTGTTCATACTCTAGGTTCTGAGAGAGTGGTCAGTCTAACTGTGTTGTTCATACTCTAGGTTCTGAGAGAGTGGTCAGTCTAACTGTGTTGTTCATACTCTATGTTCTGAGAGAGTGGTCAGTCTAACTGTGTTGTTCATAGTCTAGGTTCTGAGAGAGTGGTCAGTCTAACTGTGTTGTTCATACTCTATGTTCTGAGAGAGTGGTCAGTCTAACTGTGTTGTTTCTACTGCAGGTACTGGGGGAGTGGTCAGTCTAACTGTGTTGTTTCTACTGCAGGTACTGGGGGAGTGGTCAGTCTAACTGTGTTGTTCATACTCTAGGTTCTGAGAGAGTGGCCAGTCTAACTGTGTTGTTTCTACTGCAGGTACTGGGGGAGTGGTCAGTCTAACTGTGTTGTTCATACTCTAGGTTCTGAGAGAGTGGTCAGTCTAACTGTGTTGTTCATACTCTAGGTTCTGAGAGAGTGGCCAGTCTAACTGTGTTGTTTCTACTGCAGGTTCTGAGAGAGTGGCCAGTCTAACTGTGTTGTTTCTACTGCAGGTACTGGGGGAGTGGACAGTCTAACTGTGTTGTTTCTACTGCAGGTACTGGGGGAGTGGACAGTCTAACTGTGTTGTTTCTACTGCAGGTACTGGGGGAGTGGACAGTCTAACTGTGTTGTTTCTACTGCAGGTACTGGGGGAGTGGTCAGTCTAACTGTGTTGTTTCTACTGCAGGTTCTGGGGAGTGGACAGCCTAATGGTGTTGGAGTGGAGAACTGTGTGTTAACTCACAGTTCATCAGACCAAGGACCATGGCATGACTATCCGTGTTCATATAACCGTTCCTGGATCTGTGAGATAGTTCTTTCTCACTTTTAGTTATGATGTTGATTGTCATGCTGAAAGTCATGATACCAGCTACAGGGCCTTCAGAAAGTATTCACTGCCTAGACCTTTTCCACATTTTGTTGTTTACACGCTGAATTTTTAAAACGATTAAATTGAGATTTTACTGTCACTGTCCTACACACAATAACTCATAATGTCAAAGTGGAAATATGTTTTCCTTTTCTTTTTTTTTTTTACAAATGAATAAAAGATTTAAATGTGAAATGTCTTGAGTCAGAAAGTATTCAACCCCTTTGTCAAGCCTAAACACGTTCAGGAGTAAAATGTGCTTCACCTTGACACATAATAGGTTGCATAGACTCACTGTGAAATACAGAGTACAGTATAAAATAGAAAGGAGGACACAGGCACTCTTCATATAATTCATTAAAATGCCTTTATTTGTATGGCATCTTCAATAGAAACAATGTTTATAAAAATCCGACGCGTTTCGGCTGCATGGCCTTCATCAGGGAGTACAAAGAAATAATACAATGTCCTCCTTTTAACAGCTTTTCCAATTAACCCTAATTTGAAGAGGGAGTGGTTACAACATTGATTGGACACACCTAGTAAGCAATACTATACACATTAAAAAGTGAAATACTGTAGCTATGTTATCATAAAAATACAACTCCAAGCTAGAAGTATCAGAACACTTAGAAAGGTAGTTCTAACCTTAAATATGACTGGGAGAAGTGTCAAGAATGAGAAAGCAATATATTCCATAGTACACTAGAACACAGCCAAACATGAACAACAACAGTCTATAGCTGAGGACAATTGAGCAAAATGTTCTCTAGATGACAGCAAATGGACCTACAGGAATGGTGAGAAATCCATATCTTCATTTAAACCAGGGTATTTAGTGGCCTGTAGTTTGTAAATCCAAAAACTTTCCCTTTGGTTTAACTGTTTAAGACGGTCCCCTTTTCTAATAGAGGCCAGAACATGATCAATAGCCATAGCTTGTAGGGAGGCAGGGTTGCCATGGTGTAAGGACTTGTAGTGCCTTGCCATGGGGTAGTCTTCATTGCCTACCCGTATAGCGTACTTCTGTTCCGCCAAGCGGTCTTGAAGGCGTCTCTAGGTGTGTCCAATTAATGTTGTAACCACTCCCTCTTCAAATTAGGGCTAATTGGAAAAGCTGTTCAAAAGAGGACATTGTATTATTTCTTTGTACTCCCTGATGAAGGCCATGCAGCCGAAACGCGTCAAATTTTTAAACTTTGTTTCTATTGAACATGCCACACAAATAAAGGCATTTTAATTAATTATATGAAGAGTGCCTTGGTCCTCCTTTGTTTTTAATAAATAACATTAATTTGTACAGTCCAACATGTAATGTTGTTGTGGTATATAACAAATCATATTAATGTGTACAGTCCAACATGTAATGTTGTTGTGGTATATAATAAATCATATTAATGTGTACAGTCCAACATGTAATGTTGTTGTGGTATATAATAAATCATATTCATGTGTACAGTCCAACATGTAATGTTCACCTGAATCTAAATGATCTACATGGAAGCAGGCTGGGAGGGATTGGTTTGTGTGTTGTTGTCTTAGCAACGAGGTAAGTCTAGAAAACTCTGACTGGGGCTTTTGAAGACTTTGTAATAAATACATTGAATGTGGACTTTGAAGTGATTCCATTTGTTTTCCACAATAATACTCACTTCATCTACTACGTTTGTTCCAGGTTATCTGACCGAACCAACAAATATTCACAATCATTATCTGAACTATCAGATGTCAATACTCTTACTAATGAACTTCAAGTCCTTAGACGTTTCCACGGCAACGCATGATGAACTGATAAATGGCTTGGCTTTGAACTTTGCTCCCTGGTTTGATTTGAGAGAACATGACATCATGATAACCTCTACTTACAGTACTAATACTGACCACATTCATACAGCAGTCTATACAGTAATATACTGACCACATTCATACAGCAGTCTATACAGTAATATACTGAGGACATTCATACAGCAGTCTATACAGTAATATACTGAGCACATTCATACAGCAGTCTATACAGTAATATACTGAGGACATTCATATAGCAGTCTATACAGTACTATACTGAGAACATTCATACAGCAGTCTATACAGTAATATACTGAGGACATTCATACAGCAGTCTATACAGTAATATACTGAGGACATTCATACAGCAGTCTATACAGTAATATACTGACCACATTCATACAGCAGTCTATACAGTAATATACTGAGGACATTCATATAGCAGTCTATACAGTACTATACTGAGAACATTCATACAGCAGTCTATACAGTAATATACTGAGGACATTCATACAGCAGTCTATAGGGTAATATACTGAGGACATTCATACAGCAGTCTATACAGTAATATACTGAGGACATTCATACAGCAGTCTATAGGGTAATATACTGAGGACATTCATACAGCAGTCTATACAGTAATATACTGAGGACATTCATAGACCAGTCTATACAGTAATATACTGAGGACATTCATACAGCAGTCTATACAGTAATATACTGAGGACATTCATATAGCAGTCTATACAGTACTATACTGAGAACATTCATACAGCAGTCTATACAGTAATATACTGAGGACATTCATACAGCAGTCTATAGGGTAATATACTGAGGACATTCATACAGCAGTCTATACAGTAATATACTGAGGACATTCATACAGCAGTCTATAGGGTAATATACTGAGGACATTCATACAGCAGTCTATACAGTAATATACTGAGGACATTCATACAGCAGTCTATACAGTACTATACTGAGAACATTCATACAGCAGTCTATACAGTAATATACTGAGGACATTCATACAGCAGTCTATACAGTAATATACTGAGGACATTCATACAGCAGTCTATACAGTAATATACTGAGGACATTCATACAGCAGTCTATAGGGTAATATACTGAGGACATTCATACAGCAGTCTATACAGTAATATACTGAGGACATTCATACAGCAGTCTATACAGTACTATACTGAGGACATTCATAGACCAGTCTATACAGTAATATACTGAGGACATTCATACAGCAGTCTATAGGGTAATATACTGAGGACATTCATACAGCAGTCTATACAGTAATATACTGAGGACATTCATACAGCAGTCTATAGGGTAATATACTGAGGACATTCATACAGCAGTCTATACAGTAATATACTGAGGACATTCATACAGCAGTCTATACAGTAATATACTGAGGACATTCATAGACCAGTCTATACAGTAATATACTGAGGACATTCATAGACCAGTCTATACAGTACTGTACTGAGGACATTCATACAGCAGTCTATACAGTAATATACTGAGGACATTCATACAGCAGTCTTGTCACGGGCGGATAGAACAATTGAAGGTTGAGTCAAGCGCAGGAGACTGAGGTCCGTTGGAACAAACGTGATTTAATATATCCAAGGGCAAAATCCATATAAGGCTGGGATCACAACAGTCAAAAGACTAGAGGGAAGCTCCACTCGAAAAGACAGACGGGGCACAGCCCGGCAACCCTAATGCCTAGACAATAAGTAGTAAAACAACTACGTATGAACAATACAACCCCTACCACACGTAACAATGAACAATCCCGCACGAATCCTAACTAAACACAGACAAACTAAATACCCCCCCACTAATGACAAACACGAAACAGGTGCAACCAAAAAACAGACATAACTAACAGACACTGAAACATAGATCGGTGGCAGCTAGTAGGCCGGCGACGACGACCGCCGAGCACCGCCCGACCGAGGAGAGGCGCCACCTTCTGTGGACGTTGTGACATTGACCCTATGTAAAAATAAGACAGTCTGTGGTTACATCTAATTTCTTACACCTTTACGATAGCAAACAGGCTATCTGCATATTGTGGTAATCTTTTGAGTAACGTTAACAGATTGATAATAACAATTGTTTGTTTCGAGTTCAAGTACGAAAATCTAACTCAGTTAATGGATTTCAAATTGCTGAATGTTAACTTGCTGAACACTGACAGCTGTAGCCTACTAGTTACCCCACATTAGCTAAACATTCCTATACTGTAACTTATTACACTGTATATGCGTGTATTACTGATGAACTGTCTGTTAATGGAGCCTAAGGTCTAACGTTAACTTATAAACCTGATGAACTGGGAACCAGATCTCTCTGATCTGATTAACTGTCTGTTAATGGAGCCAAAGGTCAAACGTTAACTTACACAGCGACTCAACTTTCATAGAAGTTGTTCAGGAAACCCAAACCCGATGCTAAACCTTAAAACTTACATCATATATGATGCAGGAGCCAAGCGTGAAAAGAGCTGGTGGAGCTGTGGAAATATTCTCTCTTATTCTTCTGTATGTTCTTCTTCTTCTTCTGTATCTCGCAACCAACATTAATATTCTCTTTTCCTCGTCCTCGATTTGAACGTCAAAATAAATGCTTCTTTCAACAAAAGGTGAAATGACATGTCAATCAGCATCAAACTGCCAGTAGCGAATGACATTTTGGGGTTGCACCTAGCCAGAGGGGTGTCCGGGGTCGCACTGGACACCCCTGACATCTGAATGCCACCTCGGACACCCCTCTGGCTCCGCCCCTATTGTAATACGGCCTGGATTCAAACCAGGGTAGGGTGTCTGTAGTGATCCTCTAGCACTGAGATGCAGTGCCTTAGACCGGTGAGCCACTCAGGAGCCATAGAGATGTAAATAAATTGTGTTTCTTTAAAAAGATGGACCTGGCTGACATGGACAGTTTCCTCACCTTATTCTCCTTGTGGTTATCCATGGTTGTTGGTTATTTACCGGATAACAAGTGAAAACGAAACAAGGACTGAAGCAATCCTTAGCGACTGAATGAAATGGTGTTTCTTTGAAAAGATGGGCGTGTCTGATATGAAACATACATACAAGGGGAAAGGATCCACAGAGTCGGATATGAAACATACATACAAGGGGAAAGGATCCACAGACACAGAGTCTGATTATCTTTCTGCACATCTCTTTATTTACAATGCTGGTTGCCATGGTTAACACAAACACAGAACATTAAGTGCTTCCTGAATTGACTCAGAATAGTAACATAAGTGTAGTCCTACAGTATCACAGAGAGGTCAAACAGGTGTGTGTGTTAGTCAGATTACCCAGTGTCCACAGCAACACTATTGATTATTCTCTACTCCCAGTGTAGTGGTGTACTATGGTCTTAATCCCCCTCATTACCGTTATTTACCATGACGTCTCTATGAAAAGTCATCTGACCATAGAGTCTTGAAGTGTTAATACTTTCTGGGTCTTGTCAGAGCCTGCTGGACATTAAATCTGGTTCTTCCCTTATTGAAATGGTGAATAAAGGAACACACAGCTTTCATTTTCAATGAAGACAAAATGAAGAACATTTTAGAGAGTTAATGTATGATTTAATACGGCCTGTATCTCTGTATTACAGCAAGTCAAATAAAGATGAGTGGAAACAGGAAGTGTGACTTCTTTCCCTAAAGTGAATATTGGAGACATGACTCTGATCATTCTCCTGCATAGATACTGTTCCTGTAATAGTGGAGACATGACTCTGATCATTCTCCTGTATAGATACTGTTCCTGTAATAGTGGAGACATGACTCTGATCATTCTCCTATATAGATACTGTTCCTGTAATAGTGGAGACATGTCTCTGATCATTCTCCTGTATAGATACTGTTCCTGTAATAGTGGAGACATGACTCTGATCATTCTCCTGTATAGATACTGTTCCTGTAATAGTGGAGACATGTCTCTGATAATTCTCCTGTATAGATACTGTTACTGTAATAGTGGAGACATGACTCTGATCATTCTCCTGTATAGATACTGTTCCTGTAATAGTGGAGACATGACTCTGATCATTCTCCTGTATAGATACTGTTCCTGTAATAGTGGAGACATGACTCTGATCATTCTCCTGTATAGATACTGTTCCTGTAATAGCGGAGACATGACTCTGATCATTCTCCTGTATAGATACTGTTCCTGTAATAGTGGAGACATGACTCTGATCATTCTCCTGTATAGATACTGTTCCTGTAATAGTGGAGACATGACTCTGATCATTCTCCTGTATAGATACTGTTACTGTAATAGTGGAGACATGACTCTGATCATTCTCCTGTATAGATACTGTTCCTGTAATAGTGGAGACATGACTCTGATCATTCTCCTGTATAGATACTGTTACTGTAATAGTGGAGACATGACTCTGATCATTCTCCTGTATAGATACTGTTCCTGTAATAGTGGAGACATGACTCTGATCATTCTCCTGTATGAAACTAATTCCTCCAGTCTATGGGTCTGGTTCCCTGGCCAGGATGGAAACTAATACCTCCAGGCTATGGGTCTGGTCCCCTGGCCTGGATGGAAACTAATACCTCCAGTCTATGGGTCTGGTCCTTTGGCCAGGATGGAAACGAGTACCTCCAGTCTATGGGTCTGGTCCCCTGGCCAGGATGGAAACTAATACCTCCAGTCTATGGGTCTGGTCCCCTGGCCAGGATAGAAACTAATACCTCCAGTCAATGGGTCTGGTCCTCTTGCCAGGATAGAAACTAATACCTCCAGTCTATGGGTCTGGTCCCCTGGCCAGGATAGAAACCAATACCTCCAGTCTATGGGTCTGGCCCCCTGGCAAGGGCCAGATATTACCAGGATGGAAACTAACCCCTCCAGTCTATTGGTCTTGTCCCCTGGCCAGGATGGAAACTAATACCTCCAGTCTATGGGTCTGGTCCTTTGGCCAGGATGGAAACTAATACCTCCAGTTTATGGATTTGGGCCCCTGGCCAGGATGGAAACTAATACCTCCAGTCTATGGGTCTGGTCCCCTGGCCCGGATGGAAACCAATACCTCCAGTCAATGGGTCTGGTCCCCTGGCCAGGATGGAAACTAATACCTCCAGTCTATGGGTCTGGTCCTCTTGCCAGGATGGAAACTAATACCTCCAGTCTATGGGTCTGTCCCCTGGCCAGGATGGAAACTAATATCTCCTGTTTATGGGTTTGGGCCCCTGGCCAGGATGGAAACTAATACCTCCAGTCTATGGGTCTGGTCCCCTGCCCAGGATGGAAACTTTGACCTCAGAGCTGAGACCAGAGAAGCACAGCCTTCCTCTGTGACTAGACAGCCTGACAGCCTGCAAAGAGTCAAATCATATTAAAATCACACTGATATTCTTTGGTGGTAAAAAATGTGGCGGTGTATTTTTTCAACATATTCAGTTACAATTAGGAAAAACATAATCGAAAACAAAACACACAGCAAATGCATTCAACAAGTTTGTAGAATCACAAGCTTGATGTAATCACTGCATTCATGGAATATGGTACCAAATACTAAACTTATGACTACTTTAATACAATATAATTGAATATGTCCAAATATGTATGACTTCTTCAAATAGGAGAACTAGATACATAAAGTGCTTTCATTTCTAAATGGTAAAACAGATATGATGAAAATTACCTCAAATAAAAGGTGACATTCTGTACTGTTGCCTGATATGAAACATTCTATCTCAAATCCAAAATGCTGGAGCATAGCACCACATTTAAAACTGTAAGCTTCACTGTCCGAACACATATGGTGTGGACTATATGTGTCTGGTAAGCACATGTGGATCTGGTGAACAGTTATCACATGTTGACCAACTACAGGAATACTGACCTCAGAGTCTCCAGTTTACAGTGTGGATCCTCCAGTCCAGCAGAGAGCAGCTTCACTCCTGAATCCTTCAGGTCATTATTACTCAGGTCCAGCTCTCTCAGGTGTGAGGGGTTTGACCTCAGAGCTGAGACCAGAGAAGCACAGCCTTCCTCTGTGACTCCACAGCCTGACATCCTGCAAAGAATCAAATCATATTAAAATCACACTGATATTCTTTGGTGGTGAAAATAGTGGCAGTATATTTTTTCAACATATTCAGATATATCAGCATCCTGAAACCTGCCATATCTATTCATACATGAATGAATGTATCATTATTAGAAATGACAAATTATCTAATTATTGCTTGTAGATAGAAACATTTATTGTACAAATATTTGAGTAGACTGACCAGACCAGTTTAAAAAGCAATATCAGTCAAAAGACAGACAGTGAGTTATCAGATTTAGATTGTATTGAGTAAACAGTGTTCACTCAAAATGACACAACGACTACGTTCCTGTTGAACAACGTTTACTGAACCGTATTACCACAATACATGGTTACCATGGTTACCATGACACTCAGGCCAGGTCCATCAACAGTGAGACTCCCAGGCATACTAATAACAGAGTGATATCACCGTGGTAACAGAAATATAGGGAGACTTAAAACATGAACTTAACAATCTCCCACTTTTCTTTAAAGACAAATAAACAACAAAATAATGAAATGTCCCAAGTATTATTTAAGTTCCTCATTACAAATGGGTTGTGTGACAAAGTTTACATTTGTATTACTCAAGCTGCCACTTTCCATTACTGAGTGCCTTTAGGAGCACAAGACCGGATGCTCCCTTTTTAGTCAGACAGTCAGCAAGCTGCTCCTTTGTGGTCGACCAGGAAAACAGCTTTGAGATGTGGAATCACAGTTGTAGCAAAGGTCTGTGAGCCACCCCAGATGAAGTCATCAACATGACAGGCAAGTTCTCCAGTCAAGCCAATAGAAAACTGCAGGATCCACTTGTGACACTTTCCTACCTGTACTCAGCATTGTTGCCTTGACTTTGCTGTACCAGTATAGTGATGCACCTGCCAGGCCATATACACACCTGTTTAGTTTCCACCTGTACTCAGCACTGTTGCCTTGACTTTGCTGTATCAGTAGAGTGATGCACCTGCCAGGCCATACACACACCTGTTTAGTTTCCACCTGTA
Organism: Salmo trutta; assembly: GCF_901001165.1. Taxonomy (NCBI): domain Eukaryota; kingdom Metazoa; phylum Chordata; class Actinopteri; order Salmoniformes; family Salmonidae; genus Salmo; species Salmo trutta. The sequence goes on from NC_042988.1 coordinate 42,634,437, forward strand.
CTCAGCACTGTTGCCTTGACTTTGCTGTATCAGTAGAGTGATGCACCTGCCAGGCCATACACACACCTGTTTAGTTTCCACCTGTACTCAGCACTGTTGCCTTGACTTTGCTGTATCAGTAGAGTGATGCACCTGCCAGGCCATTGACACACCTGTTTAGTTTCCACAGTGTTCCTTCACCCTTAGCTTCAGGCGGAGGTCAGATGTGAATGTCCCTTGATGCTCTGTTCCCTGCAGGCTGAGAGATCAGAGAGAGCAGAGAGAGAGACCAGAGACAGCAGAGACCAGAGACAGCAGAGAGCAGAGAGAGCAAGCAGAGAGTGAGCAGAGAGTGAGCAGAGAGAGAGCAGGGAAAGCAGATATCAGAGAGAGAGAGCAGAGAGGGCAGAGAGGGCAGAAAGCAGAGAGAGCGAACAGAGAGAGAGCAGAGAGAGTAGAGAAAAGCGAGCAGAGAGAGTAGAGAAAAGCGAGCGGAGAGAGAGAGAGCAGAGAGAGCAGAGAGAGAGAGCAGAGAGCAGAGAGAGAGCATAGAGAGAGCAGAGAGAGAGAGAGAGAGCAGAGAGAGAGAGCAGAAAGAGAGCAGAGAAAGAGGGCAGAGAGAGCAGAGAGCGAGCAGAGAGCAGAGAGAGCAGAGAACATAGAGAGAGAGCAGAGAGCAGATAGCAGAGAGAGCAGACAGAGAGAGAGTAGGCTGAGAGCAGAGAGAGAGAGCAGAGAGAGAGTGCAGAAAGAGCAGAGAGAGAGCAGAGAGCAGAGAGCAGAGCGAGAGAGCAGAGCAAGAGAGCAGAGAACAGAGAGAGAGAGCAGAGAACAGAGAGAGCAGAGAACAGAGAGAGCAGAGAGTGAGAAGAGAGCAGAGAGAGAGAAGAGAGAGCAGAGAACAGAGAGAGCAGAGAACAGAGAGAGCAGAGAGAGGTAGCAGAGAGAGAGAGCAGAGAGCAGAGAGAGAGCAGAGAGAGCAGAGAACAGAGAGACTAGAGAGAACAGAGCATAGAGAGCAGTAAAAGCAGAGAGCAGAGAGAGAGAGCAGAGAGAGTGAGTGCAGAGAGAGCAGAGAGTTAGAGGAGAGAGAGCAGAGAGAGAGAGCAGAGAGAGAGCAGAGAGCAGGTTGAGAGATCAGAGAGAGCAGAGAGAGAGCAGAGAGCAGGCTGAAAGAGCAGAGAGAGAGCAGAGAGAGAGAGCAAAGAGCAGGTTGAGAGATCAGAGAGAGAGCAGAGAGAGCACAGAGAGCAAGCAGAGAGTGAGCAGAGAGAGAGCAGGGAAAGCAGATATCAGAGAGCGAGAGCAGAGAGGGCAGAGAGGGCAGAAAGCAGAGAGAGAGCAGAGAGAGAGAGCAGAGAGAGCAGAGAGAGAGAGAGCAGAGAGAGAGAGCAGAGAGAGAGAGCAGAGAGAGAGAGCAGAAAGAGAGCAGAGAAAGCAGAGAGAGCAGAGAAAGAGGGCAGAGAGAGCAGAGAGCGAGCAGAGAGCAGAGAGAGCAGACAGAGAGAGCAGAGAACAGAGTGAGAGAGCAGAGAACAGAGAGAGAGTAGGCTGAGAGAGCAGATTGAGAGCAGAGAGAGAAAGCAGAGAGCAGAGAGAGCAGAGAGCAGAGGGCAGGGTGAGAGAGCAGAGTGAGAGAGCAGAGAGAGTGAGTGCAGAGAGAGCAGAGAGATAGAGAGAGCAGAGAGGAGAGAGAGCAGAGAAGAGAGCAGAGAGAGAGCAGAGAGAGCAGAGGGAGAGCAGAGAGCAGGCTGAGAGAGCAGAGAGAGCAGAGAACAGAGAGACTAGAGAGAACAGAGCATAGAGAGCAGTAAAAGCAGAGAGCAGAGAGAGAGAGCAGAGAGAGTGAGTGCAGAGAGAGCAGAGAGATAGAGGAGAGAGAGCAGAGAGAGAGAGCAGAGAGAGAGCAGAGAGCAGGTTGAGAGATCAGAGAGAGCTGAGAGAGAGCAGAGAGCAGGCTGAAAGAGCAGAGAGAGAGCAGAGAGAGAGAGCAAAGAGCAGGTTGAGAGATCAGAGAGAGAGCAGAGAGAGCACAGAGAGCAAGCAGAGAGTGAGCAGAGAGAGAGCAGGGAAAGCAGATATCAGAGAGAGAGAGCAGAGAGGGCAGAGAGGGCAGAGAGGGCAGAAAGCAGAGAGAGAGCAGAGAGAGAGAGCAGAGAGAGCAGAGAGAGAGAGAGCAGAGAGAGAGAGCAGAGAGAGAGAGCAGAGAGAGAGAGCAGAAAGAGAGCAGAGAAAGCAGAGAGAGCAGAGAAAGAGGGCAGAGAGAGCAGAGAGCGAGCAGAGAGCAGAGAGAGCAGAGAGCGAGCAGAGAGCAGAGAGAGCAGAGAACATAGAGAGAGAGCAGAGAGCAGATAGCAGAGAGAGCAGACAGAGAGAGCAGAGAACAGAGTGAGAGAGCAGAGAACAGAGAGAGAGTAGGCTGAGAGAGCAGATTGAGAGCAGAGAGAGAAAGCAGAGAGCAGAGAGAGCAGAGAGCAGAGGGCAGGGTGAGAGAGCAGAGTGAGAGAGCAGAGAGAGTGAGTGCAGAGAGAGCAGAGAGATAGAGAGAGCAGAGAGGAGAGAGAGCAGAGAAGAGAGCAGAGAGAGAGCAGAGAGAGCAGAGGGAGAGCAGAGAGCAGGCTGAGAGAGCAGAGAGAGAGCAGAGAGAAAGAGAGCAAAGAGCAGGCTGAGAGAGCAGAGCAAGAGAGCAGAGAGAGCAGAGAGTGAGAGAGAGAACAGAGAGAGAGAGAGAGCAAAGAGCAGGCTGAGCAAGAGAGCAGAGCAAGAGAGTAGAGAGCAGAGAGAGCAGAGAGTGAGAGAGAGAGCAGAGAGAGAGCAGAGCAGAGAGCAGGCTGAGAGAGCAGATTGAGAGCAGAGAGAGAGAAAGCAGAGAGAGAGCAGAGAGAGCAGAGAGCAGGGTGAGAGAGCAGAGTGAGAGAGCAGAGAGCAGAGAACAGAGAGAGAGAGCAGAGAGAGAGCAGAGAGCAGAGAGTGAGAAGAGAGCAGAGAGAGAGAAGAGAGAGCAGAGAGAGCAGAGAACAGAGAGAGATAGCAGAGAGAGATAGCAGAGACAGAGAGCAGAGAGAGATAGCAGAGAGAGAAAGCAGAGAGCAGAGAGTGCGAAGAGAGCAGAGAGAGAAGAGAGAGCAGAGAGAACAGAGCATAGAGAGTGCAGAGAGAACAGAGCATAGAGAGCAGGAAAAGCAGAGAGCAGAGAGAGAGCAGAGAGGAGAGAGATAGAGAGAGCAGAGAGGAGAGAGAGCAGAGAAGAGATCAGAGAGAGCGAGCAGAGAGAGCAGAGAGAGAGCAGAGAGCAGGCTGAGCGAACAGAGAGAGCAGAGAGAGAGAGAGTGCAAAGAGCAGGCTGAGTGAGCAGAGCAAGAGAGCAGAGAGCAGAGAGAGCAGAGAGTCAGAGAGAGAGCAGAGCAGAGAGCAGGCTGAGAGAGCAGATTGAGAGCAGAGAGAGATAGAGCAGAGAGCAGGCTGAGAGAGCAGATTGAGAGCAGAGAGAGAGATAGAGCAGAGAGCAGGCTGAGAGAGCAGGTTGAGAGCAGAGAGAGAGAGAGCAGAGAGCAGGCTGAGAGATCAGAGAGAGAGCAGAGAGAGCACAGAGAGCAAGCAGAGAGTGAGCAGAGAGAGAGCAGGGAAAGCAGATATAAGAGAGAGAGAGCAGAGAGGGCAGAGAGGGCAGAAAGCAGAGAGAGAGAGAACAGAGAGAGCAGAGAGAGAGAGCAGAGAGAGAGAGCAGAGAGAGAGCAGAGAAAGCAGAGAGAGAGAGCAGAGAGAGCAGAGAAAAGAGAGGCCAGATAACAGAGAGAGAGAGCAGATAGCAGAGAGAGCAGAGAGAGAGCAGAGAACAGAGTGAGAGAGCAGATTGAGAGCAGAGAGAGAGAGAGAAAGCAGAGAGCAGGCTGGGAGATCAGAGAGAGCAGAGAGAGAGACCAGAGACAGCAGAGAGCAAAGAGAGAGCAGAGAGCAGAGAGAGCAAGCAGAGAGTGAGCAGAGAGAGAGAGCAGGGAAAGCAGATATCAGAGAGAGAGAGCGGAGAGGGCAGATAGGGCAGAAAGCAGAGAGAGAGCAGAGAGAGAGCAGAGACAGAGCAGAGAGAGCAGAGCAAGCAGAGAGAGAGAGCAGTGACAGGAGAGAGCAGAGAGAGAGCAAAGAGAGAGCAGAGAGAGAGAGAGCAGAGAGCAGAGAGAGAGAGCAGAGAGAGAGAGCAGAGAGAGAGCAGAGAAAGCAGAGAGAAAGAGCAGAGAGAGCAGAGAGAGCAGAGAGCGAGCAAAGAGAGAGCAGAGAGAGCAGAGAAAAGAGAGGCCACATAACAGAGAGAGAGAACAGATAGCAGAGAGAGCAGAGAGAGAGAGCAGAGAACAGAGTGAGAGAGCAGATTGAGAGCAGAGAGAGAGAGAGAAAGCAGAGAGCAGGCTGGGAGATCAGAGAGAGAGCAGAGAGAGCAGAGAGAGAGACCAGAGACAGCAGAGAGCAGAGAGAGCAGAGAGAGCAAGCAGAGAGTGAGCAGAGAGAGAGAGCAGGGAAAGCAGATATCAGAGAGAGAGAGCGGAGAGGGCAGATAGAGCAGAAAGCAGAGAGAGAACAGAGAGAGAGCAGAGAGAGAGCAGAGAGAAGTCTGAGAGATCAGAGAGAGCAGAGCAAGCAGAGAGAGAGAGCAGTGACAGGAGAGAGCAGAGAGAGAGCAAACAGAGAGAAGAGAGAGTAGAGAGAGCAGAGAGAGAACAGAGAGAGCAGAGAGAGATAGCAGAGAGAGAGAGCAGAGAAAGCAGAGAGAGAGAGCAGAGAGAGCAGAGAGAGAGAGCAGAGAGCAAGCAGAGAGCAGAGGCAGAGAAAGTGAGCAGAGAGAGC
>NC_042988.1:42646754-42674103 GCF_901001165.1 Salmo trutta
TAAAAGGTGACATTCTGTACTGTCACCTAGTATGAAACATTGTATCTCAAATCCAAAATGCTGGAGCATAGCACTACATTTAAAAGCTGTAAGCTTCACTGTCCAAACACATATGGTGTGGATGATGTGTGCCTGAAAAACACATGTGGATCTGGTGAACAGTTATCACTTGTTGACCAACTACAGGAATACTGACCTCAGAGTCTCCAGTTCAAAGTGGGGATTCCCCAGTCCAGCAGAGAGCAGCTTCACTCCTGAATCCTTCAGGTCATTGTTACTCAGGTCCAGCTCTCTCAGGTGTGAGGGGTTTGACCTCAGAGCTGAGACCAGAGAAGCACAGCCTTCCTCTGTGACTAGACAGCCTGACATCCTGCAAAGAGACAAATCATATTAAAATCACTCTGCTATTCTTTGGTGGTGAAAATAGTGGTGGCAGTATTTGTTTTAAATATTTTCTGATTTATTAGTGTCCTGAAACCTCATATCTATTCATTAATGGATGTTTCATTATTAGATATGACAAATTATCAAAGTATTACTTGTACTTGAACCTCAATTCTGCTAGCAAATATGCAATCTTTGGACAATAAAATCGTCGAGTTACGCTTAAGATTAAACTACCAACGGGACATTAACTTGTTTGGGACAGGGGGCAGTATTTTCACGTTTGGATGAAAAGCGAGGCCAGATTAAACTGCCTGCTACTAGGGCCCAGAGTCAAATATTTGCATAGTAGTAGATTTGGATAGAAAACACTCTGAAGTGTCTAAAACTGTTTGAATGATGTCTGTGAGTATAACAGAACTCATATGGCAGGCAAAAACCTGAGAAAAATCCAACCAGGAAGTGGGAAATCTGAGGCTTGTAGTTTTTCAACTGATTGCCTATCCAAACTACAGGGTCTGTGGGGTCAGTTTGCACTTCCTAAGGCTTCCACTAGATGTCAACAGTCCTTAGAACCTTGTTTCATGCTTCTACTGTGAATTGGGAGAGAATAAGAGGCCATTCAACCAGTGGACTATGCTGAGACCAACGAGTTGTTTACTGCGCGGTTACACAGGTGCGCCGTTCCTTCTTTTTCCTCTGTAATGAATACGTTATTGTCCGTTTGGAATATTATCAAAGATTTATGATAAAAAGACCCTAAGGATTGATTGTAAACATTGTTTGACATGTTTCTACGAACGGTAATGGAACTTTTTGACTTTTTGGTTTTGCGCTCGCGCATTGTGCCTTTGGAATTGTGATCTGGACGCGCGAACAAAACTGAGGTATTTGGACATAAATGATGGACTTTATCGAACAAATGAACATTTCTTGTGGAAGTGGGAGCCCTGGGAGTGCATTCCGACAAAGATCAGCAAAGGTAAGTGAAGATTTATAATACTAATTCTGAGTTTTGCTGACTCCATGACTTGGCGGGTAACTGTATAGCTTGCTTTGATGGCTGAGCTCTGTACTCAGAATATTGAACAATGTGCTTTTGCTGTAAAGCTGTTTTGAAATCTGACACAGCGGTTGCATTAAGGAGAAGTGTAACTATAATTCTTTCAATAACTGTTGTAAATTTTATCAACGTTTATGATGAGTATTTTGTAAATTGATGTGCTCATTTACCGGAAGTTTTGGAGGCAAAATATTTTCTGAACATCACGCGCCAATGTAAAATGGGGTTTTGGACTATAAATATGAACTTTATCGAACAAAACATACATGTATTGTGTAACGTTGAGTCCTGGGAGTGTCATCTGATGAAGATCGTCAAAGGTTAGTGATTAATTTTAGCTGTATTTCTGGTTTTTGTGATGCCTCTCCTTGCTTGGAAAATGGCTGTGTGGTTTTTCTTGTCAAGGTGATGTCCTAACATAATCTAATGCTATGCTTTCGCTGTAAAGCCTTTTTGAAATCGGACAATGTGGTTAGATTAACAAGAACTTTATCTTTAAAATGGTGTAAAATAGTTGATTGTTTGAGAAATTTGAATTATGGGATTTTTGTGGTTTTGTATTTCGTGCCCTGCTTTTCCATTGGCTGTTGGCTAGGGGTTCCATTAGCGGAACGTCTGTCCTCAACAGGTTTTAAGAACTGTAACATCTTATGCTTCACAGAGTCCTGGATGAACGACGACATTATCAGCATACAGCTGGCTGGTTATATGCTGTACTGGCAGGCTAGAACAGCAGTGTCTGGTAAGACAAGGGGCGGTGGTCTATGTATTTTTGTAAACAGCTGCTGGTGCATGATATCTAAGGAAGTCTCAAGCTATTGCTCGCCTGAGGTAGAGTTTCTCATGATAAGCTGCCACAATACCTACCGAGAGAGTTTTCATCTGTATTCGTCACAACTGTTTACATACCACGTCAGAGGTTGGCACTAAGACAGCATTGAATGAGCTGTATTTAGCCATAAGCAAACAAGAAAATGCACACCCAGAGGTGGCGCTCCTAGTAGCTGGGGACTTTAATGCAGAGAATCTTAAATCAGTTTTACTAAATTTCTATCCACATGTTAAATGTGCAACCAGAGTGAAAAGAACTCTGGACCACCTTTACTGCACACACAGAGATGCATACAAAGCTCTCTCAGGAAGCACCAGTGACAAGATCAACAAAAAAAGTGGTCAGATGAAGCAGATGCTAATCTACAGGATGGTTTTGCACAGACTGTAATATGTTCCAGGATTCCTCCGATGGCATTGAGGAGTACACCACATTTGTCATTGGTTCATCAATAGGTGCATCGATGATGTCGTCCCCACAGTGACCGTACGTACATAACCCAACCAGAAGCCATGGATTACAGGCAGCAGCCGCACTGAGCTAAAGGCTTGAGCTGCCGCTTTCAAGGTGAGGGACTCTAAGAAATCCCGCTATGCCCTCCGACGAACCATCAAACAGGCAAAGCATCAATACAGGACTAAGATCGAGTCATACTACACCGGCTCTGACGATCGTCGGATGTGGCAGGGCATGCAAACCATTACAGACTACAAAGGGAAGCACAGCTGCGAGCTGCCCAGTGACACAAGCCTACCAGACGAGCTAAACTACTTCTATGCTCGCTTCGAGGCAAATAACACTGAAACATGTATGAGAGCACCAGCTGTACTGGAAGACTGTGTGATCACGCTCTCAGCAGCCTATGTGAGTAAGGCCTTAAGACAGGTCAACATTCACAAGGCCGCAGGGCCAGGCGGATTACCAGGACGTGTACTGCGAGCATACGCTGACCAACTAGCAAGTGTCTTCACTGACATTTTCAACCTCTCCCTGTCCGTGTCTGTAATACCAACCTGTTTTAAGCAGACCACCATAGTGCCTGTGTCCAAGAACCCTAAGGTAACCTGTCTAAATGACTACAGACCCGTACAGACCCGACTACAGATCAGACCTGCTTTGAAAGGCTGGTTATGTCTCACATCAACACCATCATCCCAGATAACACTAGATCCACTCCAATTTGCACACCGCCCGAACAGATCCACAGATGATGCAATCTCTATTGCACTCCACACTGCCCTTTCCCACCTGGACAAAAGGAACACATATGTGAGCATGCTATTCATTGACTACAGCTCAGCGTTCAACACCATAGCAAAAAGCTCATCAATAAACTAAGGACCCAGGGACTAAACCCCTCCCTCCGCAACTGGATCCTGGACTTCCTGACGGGCCGCCCCTAAGTGGTAAGAGTAGGTAACAACACACCCGCCACGCTGATCCTCAACACAGAGGCCCCTCAGTGGTGCGTGCTCAGCCCCCTCCTGTACACCCTGTTCACTCATGACTGCACGGTCAGGCACGACTCCAACACCATCATTACATTTTCTGACAGCAATGAGACAGCCTATAGAGAGGAGGTCAGAGACCTGGCCGTGTGATGCCAGGACAACAACTTCTCCCTCAAAGTGATCAAAACAAAGGAGATTATTGTTGACTACAGGAAAAAGAGGACCGAGCACGCCCCCATTCTCATCGACAGGGCTGCAGTGGAGCAGGTTGAGAGCTTCAAGTTCCTTAGTGTCCACATCACCAACAACTAACATTGTCCAAGCACACCAAGACAGTAGTGAAGCGGGCATGAAAAAACCTATTCCCCCTCAGGAGACTGAAAAGATTTGGCATGGGTCCTCAGAAGGTTCTACAGCTGCACCACCGAGAGCATCCTGACTGGTTGCATCACTGCCCGGTTGCATCACTGCCCGGTATGGCAACAGCTTGGCCTCCGACCGCAAGGCACTACAGAGGGTAGTGCGAATGGCCCAGTGCATCACTGGGGCCAAGCTTCCTGCCATCCAGGACCTCTATACCAGGCGATGTCAGAGGAAGGCCCTACAAATTGTCAAAGACCCTAGTCATAGACTGTTCTCTCTGCTACAGCACGGCAAGTGGTACCGGAGCGCCAAGTATAGGTCCAAGAGGCTTCTAAACACTTTCTACCCCCAAGCCTTAAGACTCCTGAACACCTAGTCAAATTGCTACCCAGACAATTTGCATTCCCCTCCCCCCCACCCCCATTCTTTGTTGTCATCTATGCATAGTCACTTTAAAACCTCTTCGGGATAGGGGGCAGTATTTTCACCGCCGGATGAAAAACGTACCCAAATTAAACTGCCTGCTACCCGGGCCCAGAAATTAGGATATGCGTATTATTAGTAGATCTGGATATAAAACACTCCGAAGTTTCTAAAACTGTTTGAATGATGTCTGTGAGTATAACAGAACTCATATGGCAGGCAGAAACCTGAGACAAATCCAACCAGGAAGTGGAAATCTGAGGCTTGTAGTTTTTTTAAATGATTCTCCATTGAATTTCTAGTGTTATCGGGGTCATGTTGCACTTCCTAAGGCTTCCACTAGATGTCAGCAGTCTTTAGAACCTTGTTATATGCTTTTACAGTGAATTGCAAAGGAATACCAGCTGTGGTAAACTGGTGTCCCAGGGATGAGGTCAGTGGCGTGCAGAGCCTTGGGAGCGAGCTGAGTTCGTATTCATTCCTAAAGAGAACGCATTTGTCCGGTTGGAATTATATTGAAGATGTATGTTAAAAACAACCTAAAGATTCATTAAACTTTATCGAACATTTATTGTGGAGCTGGGATCCCTGTGAGTGCATTCTGTTGAAGATCATCAAAGGTAAGTGAATATTTCTAATACTATTTCTTAGTTTTATTGACTCCAAAATGGCAGGTTTCTGTTTGCCTTGTTGTTTGTGCCTGAGCGCAGTACTCAGATTATTGCAAAGTGTACTTTCGACGTGAAGCTATTTTGAAATCTGACACAGCGGTTGCATAAAGGAGAAGTGTATCTATAATTCTGTGCATAACACTTGTATCTTATCAAAGTTTATGATGAGTATTTCTGTAATATGTGTGCTCATTGTGCTCATTCACTGGAAGTTTTGAAGGCAAAACATTTCTGAACATTACACGCCAATGTAAAATGGGGTTTTTTGGATATAAATATGAACTTTATCGAGCAAAACATACATGTATTGTGTAACATGAAGTCCTATGAGTGCCATCTGATGAAGATCATCAAAGGTTAGTGCTTAATTTTACCTGTATTTCTGGTTTTTGTGACGCCTGTCCTTACTTGGAAAATGGCTGTGTGGCTTTTCTTGTTTAGGTGGTGTCCTAAAATAATCTAATGTTTTGCTTTCTCCGTAAAGCCTTTTTGAAATCGGACAATGTGGTTGGATTAAGGAGAATCTTATCTTTAAAATGGTATATAATACTTGCATGTGTGAGAAATGTTAATTATGAGATTTTTGTTGTTTTGAATTTGGCGCTCTGCTTTTTCACTGGCTGTTGTCAAATCGATCCTGTTAACGGGATCCGAGTGTTAAGGGGTCACTAAGAGGTTAATAGCTCTACCTAAATGTACATCCTACCTCAACTAACCGGTGCCCAAGCACATTGAGTCTGTGTAGCGGGGTGCGTAATTGTCGGCAGAGAAGTCAGGCGCAGGAGAGCAGAACTGGGAAATAACCGGAGATTTATTAAGCAAAACCAACTGCATCCAGACCAACAAGATAAATGGGCACAAAAAATAACCCGTTGTGCGCTCACGGGGAACGTGCACAAGCACTACAACAAACAATCCCACACAAAGACATGGTGGGAACAGAGTGTTAAATACACAACAAGTAATTGAGGGAATTGAAACCAGGTGTGAGGAAAAACAAGACAAAACACATGGAAAATGAAAAGTGGATTGATGATGGCTAGAACACCGGCTATGCCGATCTCTGAGCGCCGCCCCGAACAAGGAGAGGACCCGACTTTGGCGGAAGTCGTGACACTCTGTTCCCGCACCCCTTGTATATATTGTTATTTTTTACTGCTGCTCTTTAATTACTTTAATTACTTGTAACTTTTATCTGTTATCCGTATTTTTTTTAAACTGCACTGTTGGTTAGGGGCTCGTAAGTAAGCATTTCGCTGTAAGGTCTACACCTGTTGTGTTTGGCGCATGTGACTAAACATTTTTTCTTTTGGGATAGAAACATGTATAGTACAAATATTTGAGTAGACTAACCAGACCAGTTTAAAAAGAAGTATCAGTCAAGAGACAGACAGTGAGGTATCAGATTTAGATTGTATTGAGTATACAGTCCACACCATATCTATTTTGACAGTGAAGCTAACATTTTTAATGAGGCTCTATACTCCAACATTTTGGAATTGAGATAAAATATTTCATATGAGGTAACATTGACAAAGTTTGTTTTGGTTGTGTTTTGCCCAATATGAAAATGGTGGATAATGATTGGATTACATTTCTGTGTAAGTGAGTAGATAACAAGTTTCTAAACACTACTAAATTAATCCTGATGATTCCATGACATCTACACGTTCCGCTAGCGGAACGATTGCTCCAATATCCAATGATGGGCGGGGCGCGAAATTCAAACTCCTCTAAATCCGAAAACTTACACTTTTCAAACATATGACTATTTTACAGCTATTTAAAGACAAGACTCTCCTTTATCTAACCAAACTGTCCGATTTCAAAAAGGCTTTACAGCGAAAGCAAAACATTAGATTATGTCAGCAGAGTACCCAGCCAGAAATAATCACACAGCCATTTTTCAAGCTAGCATATCATGTCACATAAACCCAAACCATATCTAAATGCAGCACTAACCTTTGATGATCTTCATCAGATGACACACCTAGGACATTGTGTTATACAATACATGCATGTCTGTTCAATCAAGTTCATATTTATATCAAAAAACAGCTTTTACATTAGCATGTGACGTTCAGAACTAGCATTCCCACCGAACACTTCCGGTGATTTTACTAAATTACTCACGATAAACGTTCACAAAAAGCATAACAATTATTTTAAGAATTATAGATACAGAACTCCTCTATGCACTCGATATGTCCGATTTTAAAATAGCTTTTCGGATGAAGCACATTTTGCAATAATGTAAGTACATAGCCCGGCGTTACAGGGCTAGCTATTTAGACACCCTGCAAGTTTAGCCTTCACCAAAATCACATTTCCTATAAGAAACATGTTCTTACCTTGCTTGTTCTTCATCAGAATACACTGCCAGGACTTCTACTTCAATAACAAATGTAGGTTTGGTCCCAAATAATCCATCGTTATATCCAAACAGCGACGTTTTGTTCGTGCGTTCTAGACACTATCCCAACGCTAAATCTCGGCCACGAGCATGACGCAAAATATGACAAAAAATGTCTAAATATTCCATTACCGTACTTCGAAGCATGTCAACCGCTGTTTAAAACCAATATTTATGCAATTTATCTCGTAGAGAAGCGATAATATTCCGACCGGGAATCTGCCTGTCTGTAAACTGAGGAAAAAACCGAAAGCCGGGGGCGGGGCGTGTCACGCGCCTAAGGCTTAGACCATTGAGTGACCACTTAGCTTTTGCCTTCCTGTGCTTCAGCCAGGGCTTTGAATTACGTCATTCCTGTTTTTTCCCGGGCTATGAGACCTCATTGGAGACGTGTGAATTGTCACGTAAGAGCAGAGATCCTTTGTAAACGATAGAGATAATAAAGAAGGGCAAGAAATGTTCAGACAGGGTACTTCCTGAACAGAAGCATCTCAGGTTTTTGCCTGCCATAGGAGTTCTGTTATACTCACAGACACCATTCAAACAGTTTCAGAAACTTTGGAGTGTTTCTCTCCAAAGCTAATAATTATATGCATATTCCAGTTTCTGGGCAGGACTAATAATCAGATTAAATCGGGTACGTTTTTTATCCAGCCGTGAAAATACTGCCCCCTAGCCATAACAGGTTAAGAAAAATCATGTATGAATCATGAACAATAATGAGTAAGAAAGTTACAGAGGCTACAACAAAACATACCAACCTCTCACCATTAACCTCAAATAAATAAAAAGGTGACTGTACTGTCACCTAATATGAAACATTGTATCTCAAATCCAAAATGCTGGAGCATAGCACCAACTTTAAAACTGTAAGCTTCACTGTCCAAACACATATGGTGTGGACTATGTGTGTCTGGTAAACACATGTGGATCTGGGGAACAGTTATCACTTGTTGACCAACTACAGGAATACTGACCTCAGAGTCTCCAGTTTACAGTGGGGATTCCCCAGTCCAGCAGAGAGCAGCTTCACTCCTGAATCCTTCAGGTCATTGTTACTCAGATCCAGCTCTCTCAGGTGTGAGGGGTTTGACCTCAGAGCTGAGACCAGAGAAGCACAGCCTTCCTCTGTGACTCCACAGCCTGACAGCCTGACAAAGAGATCATCATGACTTCACAAACACACTGTTCATTTAACGAGTAGTGTAGAAGGACAATGGCAGATGCATTTGGTTTATTCTCTCAAACAACATATAGATTCATCTTCCGTCTCCTAGAATTGTATGGTCATAATGTTATACTAATGTGAACATCAATGCATTTATTCAATATGTTTTTCAATATAATATTATATACATATTATAATGCATATTTCTCTAAACTTAATATTTCTTCCTGATGATTAGTTCTCATATGTCATGTGATGTACTCACAGAACAGCTCTGGAGGCTTTGACCACTGGCATCAGCCTCAGAAGACCGTCCTCTGATCTGGAGTATTTCTTCAGGTCAAACACATCCAGCTCTTTTTCTGAAGTCAGCAACACAAAGACCAGAGCTGACCACTGTGCAGGTGACAGTTTGGCTGTAGAGAGACTTCCTGAGCTCAGGAAGCTTTGGATCTCCTCCACTAGAGAATGGTCATTCAGTTCATTCAGACAGTGGAACAGATTGATGCTCCTCTCTGGAGAGGGATTCTTCCTGATCTTCTCCTTGATGTACTTGACTGTTTCTTCATGGCTCTGTGAGCTGCTTCTTGTCTTTGTCAGTAGACCTTGTAAGTGCTTCTGATTAGACTCCAGTGAGAGACCCAGAAGGAAGCGGAGGAACAGGTCCAGGTTTCCCATCTCACTTTGTAAGGCTTTATCCACAGCACTCTTGTAGAAAGTAACTTTACGCCTTTGTTTGATCCTCACAGAAAAGTTCCTGGACGTTGATTGCAGTTCGGCCATTAGATTCTCATTGTTTTTGATGAATGAGAGGAACACATATACAGCAGCCAGAAACTCCTGAATGCTCAGATGCACGAAGCAGTACACCTTGTCCTGGTACAGCCCACATTCCTCTTTAAAGAGCTGTGTGCACAATCCTGAGTACACTGAGGCTTCATTGACATCAATGCCAGCCTCTTTCAGGTCTCCTTCATAGAAAATCAGATTGCCCTTCACAAGCTGTTGAAAAGCCAGTTTTCCCAGTGACAGAATGCTCTCTTTATTCCAGTGTGGACATGTCTCTTCTTTCCCAAGATACTTTTCATTCTTCTGTTGCTATGAAAAACCACAAGGTGTGTGTACATCTCAGTCAGAGTCTTGGGCATCTCTTCTCTCTTATGTTCCAGCATGGCTTCAAGGACTATTGCAGAAATCCAACAGAAGACTGGAATGTGGCACATGATGTGAAGGCTCCTTGATGTCTTTATGTGTGAGATGATTCTGCTGGCCAGGTCCTCATCACTGAATCTCTTCCTGAAGTACTCCTCCTTCTGTGGGTCATTGAACCCTCGCACCTCTGTCACCTGGTCAACACACCCTGAAGGGATCTTATTGGCTGCTGCAGGTCGGGTAGTTATCCAGAGGAGAGCAGAGGGAAGCAGATTTCCCTTCATGAGATTTGTCAGCAGAACATCCACTGAGGTTGACTCTGTGATGTCACAACAGATCTTGTTCCTCTGGAAGTCTAGGGGCAGTCGGCACTCATCCAGACCATCAAAGATGAACAGAACTTTGTACTTGTCGTAGTTGGAGATTCTTGATTGTTTGGTTTCCATTGAGAAGTAATTAAGAAATTCAATGAAAGTGTGTTTGTCCTCTTTCATCAAATTCAGCTCCCGAAAAGGGAATGAAATACAAATTGGACATCCTGATTTGCTTTTCCTTCAGCCCAGTCCAGAATGAACTTCTGCACAGAGACTGTTTTTCCAATGCCAGCGACTCCCTTTGTCAGCACAGTTCTGATAAGTTTGTCTTGTCCAGTTAAGGGTTTGAAGATGTCGTTACATTTGATTGCTGTCTCTGGATTTGCTTGTTTCCTGGTTGTTGTCTCAATCTGTCTCAGCTCATGTTCATTATTGACCTCCTCCTGTTCCACCCTCTGTGATGTAGAGCTCTGTGTAGATCTTATTGAGAAGCATTGGGTTTCCTTGTTTAGCAATCCCCTCAAATACACATTGAAACTTCTTCTTTAGATTAGATTTGAGTTCACGTTGGCAAATCACAGCAAGCTCATCTGAATCCAGAAATAACACATATGATATTAATATTACGTTTGTTTTAATGTCTACTGTATTCTAGGACTGTTATAAAGTTTAAATTATAATAATTTCTTCTCTTAACTGATTGTATAATTGTGTAAATGTTTTCATAATGCATTACAGACTGGTGTGACTGATTATATTATTATTGGTATTATTGATGGTGTTATTAATGTTTTCTCTCTCTCTAAATTAATCACCACAACACATCCCTGCTGCTACTTGATGAGGTCACTAGGTGTTGTGTTAAGGCTGCTACAATATCATTTAGTTACACAGCTATTTTAGCTGTATTTTAGCTACAGCTTTTAAATGTTATACAACAGCATTCAACATGAGGCAGACAGATCTTACTTTTCTCCAGTGTGTCAGCAAGCTCCTTCTGGTTCATTTTCCTCAGGACGTGCAGTGTGATCTTCAGAGCCCCCTCTTTGGCACTGCTCTCCTGCTTCTCATCTTCAGCATCCACCACTTCCTTATCCTGCTTCTGACTCTCAAAGCCTTCTGGGAGTTCTGGACTAAGAATCCTCTTGAACATCTTCAGCTCGTTCTTCACAAATGTTATAATTTTCTCTTCAAGCATCTGAAATAAATGAAGTAATTAAGTTAAGTTAACACATTAATGAATGATTGACAGATCAACTACATTTTACTTGAGGTAAACAAAACAAATGTACATAACAGGACCACATACACTGAATATGAAGGCGAGGTCTGTTTGATGACTCTGGGAAGACTGACCGCTGAGAATCTCTGACTCTGATCTCTTCTGTTGGTTTCTGTAGACAAAACATGAGATTATATCTCCTCATCCCCCCCCCCCCCGACCCCCCCACCCCCCCCCACCCCCCACCCCCCACACACACAGTCTCCCTATCTAAAGAATACAGGAGGCTCCATAGACTGGTCACTATTCATGGACACAGCTGGGTACAAGGGAGGCTGGTCTCTCCTGCTTGATTGGACTTCAACACAACAGAGACAAACATTACATCTCTCATCTACTCTGATCTCAGATGGGGAAACATAAGAAGATCTTCATTCCAAAATGCTATATATCCATGTTATTGTTTAAATAAATTATAAAAGCGATTTTTCAATAGCTAATCATGGGGTTGTTCAATGACAGACAATCTAGTTTTTGTTAAATCTATAACTTGATGGTTTCATTTCAGAGAGACAAATAATCATGTTTTTTTTCTAAATGATATACACTGCTCCAAAAAATAAGGGAACACTTAAACAACACAATGTAACTCCAAGTCAATCACACTTCTGCAAAATCAAACTGTCCACTTAGGAAGCAACACTGATTGACAATAAATGTCACATGCTGTTGTGCAAATGGAATAGACAACAGGTGGAAATTATAGGCAATTAGCAAGACACCCCCAATAAAGGAGTGGTTCTGCAGGTGGTGACCCACAGACCACTTCTCAGTTCCTATGCTTCCTGGCTGATGTTTGGTCACTTTTGAATGCTGGCGGTGCTTCACTCTAGTGGTAGCATGAGACGGAGTCTACAACCCACACAAGTGGCTCAGGTAGTGCCGCTCATACCAGGATGGCACATCAATGCGAGCTGTGGCAAGAAGGTTTGCTGTGTCTGTCAGCGTAGTGTCCAGAGCATGGAGGCGCTACCAGGAGACAGGCCAGTACATCTGGAGACATGGAGGAGGCCGTAGGAGGGCAACCAACCCAGCAGCAAGACCGTTACCCTCCGCCTTTGTGCAAGGAGGAGCAGGAGGAGCACTGACAGAGCCCTGCAAAATGACCTGAGGGTGGTAGGAGGGCCCGACGTCCACAGGTGGGGGTTGTACTTACAGCCCAACACCTTGCAGGACGTTTGGCATTTGCCAGAGAACACCAAGATTGGCAAAATTCGCCACTGGCGCCCTGTGCTCTTCACAGATGAAAGCAGGTTCACACTGAGCACGTGACAGAGTCTGGAGACGCCGTGGAGAACGTTTCTGCTGCCTGCAAAACATCCTCCAGCATGACCGGTTTGGGCGGTGGGTCAGTCATGGTGTGGGGTGGCATTTCTTTGGGGGGCCGCACAGCCCTCCATGT
The DNA here is from genome assembly GCF_901001165.1 of Salmo trutta. Classification (NCBI taxonomy): domain Eukaryota; kingdom Metazoa; phylum Chordata; class Actinopteri; order Salmoniformes; family Salmonidae; genus Salmo; species Salmo trutta. The sequence continues at coordinate 42,659,673 of NC_042988.1, forward strand.
GCTCGCCAGAGGTAGCCTGACTGCCATTAGGTACCGAGATGAGATCCTCAGACCCCTTGTGAGACCATAGGCTGGTGCCGTTGGCCCTGGGTTCCTCCTAATGCAAGACAATGCTAGACCTCATGTGGCTGGAGTGTGTCATCAGTTCCTGCAAGAGGAAGGCATTGATGCTATGGACTGCCCGCCCGTTCCCCAGACCTGAATCTAATTAAGCACATCTGGGACATCATGTCTCGCTCCATCCACCAACGCCACGTTGCACCACAGACTTTCCAGGAGTTGGCGGATGCTTTAGTCCAGTTCTGGGAGGAGGATCCCTCAGGAGACCATCCGCCACCTCATCAGGAGCATGCCCAGGGCGTTGTAGTGAGGCCATACAGGCACGTGGAGGCCACACACAACTAATGAGCCTCATTTTGACTTGTTTTAAGACATTACATCAAGTTGGATCAGCTGTAGTGTGGTTTTCCACTTTAATTGTGAGTGTGACTCCAAATCCAGACCTCCATGGGTTGATAAATTGGATTTCCGTTGATTATTTTTGTGTGATTTTGTTGTCAGCACATTCAACTATGTAAAGGAAAAAGTATTTAATAAGATTATTCTTTTCATTCAGATCTAGGGATGTGGGTTTTAAGTGTTCCCTTTTTTTAGCAGTATATATCTGCCTCACTCTCAGAAAATCAGTAGTACTGCTAGGTTTTACACAGTAATAATATATATCTGCCTCACTCTCAGAGAAATCAGTAGTACTGCTAGGTTTACACAGTAATATATATATCTGCCCTCACTCTCAGAGAATCAGTAGTACTGCTAGGTTTTATGACAGTAATAATATATATCTGCCTCACTCTCAAGAAATCAGTAGTAACTGCTAGGTTGTACCAGAATAATATGCGATATATTGTGCCTCACATCTCAGAGAAATCAGTAGTACTGCATAGGTTTAGCACAGTAATAATAGATAGCTGCCTACTCTCAGGAAACTCAGTAGAACTGGCGAGGTTGTAGCACAGTAATAATATATATCTGTCGCACTCTCAGAGAAAATCAGTAATACTGCTAGGTTTTATACAATAATAATAGATATCTGGCCTCACTCTCAGAGAAATCAGTAGTACTGATAAGGTTTTACACAGTAATAATATAATACTGGCCTCACTCTCAGAGAAATCAGTAGTAACTGCCTTGGTTTAACATCAAATGTAACAAAGAACTACATGTGTAATAGAACTGTACAAATTATACATGAAATTATTAAATACAGTACTATGAGAACATCTGTATGTAAAGCATTTACTTTTGAATTTAGGCAGTTGTTTTTATCAAGGCCTGGTTTCCCAAAACGCATCTTAAAGCTAAGTTTGTCATCATTAAAACATTCGTAGGAGCATCGTTAAAGTCTTTAAGGCTGTTTCACAAAACCATCGTATTTACGTGGAACAGCTAAGTGCAATCGCTAGACCCATTCGTAGAACAGCTGAGTGAGTCGTAGATGCTTTTTTACCCTCCCCCCGCGTCACTTATACACAGAAGATCTCAACTAACATTGATAAACCTCTGTCTCTTTGTGACCACTGATAACTTCAGAACAAAGTTGACTACAAATACAAAGTTGCAAATGTCTTTAAAGTTGATAGAAACAAGTGACGTATAAAAATTATGCTTCAAATGAAAACCAGGATGAGCATTAAAAATATAAACAGTTGTCTATCGTCCTATTACAATCAGATTGAAATACGTTTTATGTTCAATCAATCAATCAAGTTCTATTTTGTTACTTGTAGGCTACTGTCTGTAATTTGTCTCAATATATTTCATGATGTGTATCCTAACATGAACCCAATGATGTGCCAAATCTGTGATTTAATGCATTTTTTTCTTTAGTGCGTTTTTTATTTATTATAAGAATTAGAATAAGCCTCGTCAATATTTGCAGCCAAGGTGATAGATATTTCTCTAGGTGCTGATCCGTCATCAGTATTGTGCAATATTTATAATGTTAAGGAAAGATTTGAATGGAGAAAACTGATCTGAGAGCAGCTGCAGTCCCTTTCTTTCCATCCGTGTTAGTATTGATACATGCTCCACCAGACGTGATACCTTGTAGTGCTGCTGATCCAGTTTCTACTGGTCTGACTGAGGATAGAACTCTGACCGGTTCACCAACATATACCTTGTCCTTGTATCTTGTAAATAAAAATAAACAAAGGAATAGTAACACAATAAAGTAACAATAATGAGACTATAGGAGTACCAGTACTGAGTCAATGTGCAGGGGTACCAGGTAGTTGAGGGTAATTAATGAGACTATAAGGAGTACCAGTAATGAGTCAATGTGCAGGGGTACCGAGGTAGTTGAAGGTAATAATGAGGCTATAAGGAGTACCAGTACTGAGTCAATGTGCAGGGGTACCAGGTAGTTGAGGTAATAATGAGACTATAACTGAGGTAATATGTACATGTAGGTAGGGGTAAAAGTGACTTGGCAATCAGGATACGGTTTTCATATCCTAATCCAGGGAGTGCACACAAACACTCACAAACACACACACAGGGAATGTTGCGTTTGATTAATGGGTTTTAGGACTATGAAAATGGAGAAAATGTATTTGCCTATGGTTTCTGAAAACAACAAAAAGAAATTTGAAAATGGGAGAGGTGTCACGGGTGTCGTTGTGTAGAGATGACCAAAACGCAGCAGGAATGTGGATGCTCATCTTTATATTTATTAAATAAACAGAACACGGAAAAAACAACAAAACAAAAGAACGACAGACGACAGTTTTACAGGCTATACGCAGCAGTGCAAAATACAACTAAACACAAAAACCCCAGGTGAAAACAAGCTCCTAATATATGACTCCCAATCAGGAACAACGCGTACAGCTGTTCCTGATCGGGAGCCACACAGACAACAAAGAAATAGACAAACCAGAAAAACCATAGCTAACCAAAACCAGAACATACACTAAACCACCGGAATACATAAACCAAACACCCCTTTAATACTACAGCACACACCCGAGCCATATAAAACAAATACCCCTCCTGCCACGTCCTGACCAAACTACAATACAAATACTACTCCCTCTACTGGTCAGGACGTGACAAGAGGAGACTGGAGACAGTGTTGTTTAACTCACTGACCATGACCCATGAGTTCTTCTCACCTTTGTTCAGTAGAAAGTCTCCCTCTCTAAAGAGTATAGGTAGACCCATAGACTCGTCACTCTTCATGGACACACAGCTGGAACAGGGGAGGCTGGTCTCTCCTGCTTGATTGGGCTTCAACACAACAGAGACAAACATATATATCTCATCTACTCATTTTCAGAAATGTTCATAAATTAGATTTTATTGTTTAAAGACCTTATGAAACGACATTGGTGTGTTTTTTCACTATTTAATCATGGCATCGGATTGGTTCAACGACAGACATGTATTTGTTTAAAAATCTATCACTTGATGGTTTCATTCAGAGAGACAAATAATGTTTTTTTGTCAATGTGCAGGGGTAACCAGGTAGTTGAGGTAATATGAGACTATAGGAGTACCAGTACTGAGTCAATGTGCAGGGGTACCAGGTAGTTGAGGTAATAATGAGACTATAAGGAGTACCAGTACTGAGTCAATGTGCAGGGGTACCAGGTAGTTGAGGTAATAATGAGACTATAAGGAGTACCAGTACTGAGTCAATGTGCAGGGGTACCAGGTAGTTGAGGTAATAATGAGACTATAAGGAGTACCAGTACTGAGTCAATGTGCAGGGGTACCAGGTAGTTGAGGTAATAATGAAACTATAATTGAGGTAATATGTACATGTAGGTAGAGGTAAAAGTGACTAGAGATTACACCTCCTCATCCTGGAAGTGCACACACACACATGGAGGGAATGTTGTGTTTGTTTAATATTGTTTTAGGACTATGTAAATGGAAAAAATAATTAGCCTATGGATTATGAAAACAACTAAAGAAATGGGAAAATGACTAGAGACAGTGTTGTTTAACTCACGGACCATGACCCATGAGTTCTTCTTACCTTTGTTCAGTAGAAAAGTCTCCCTCTCCAAACTCTATAGGAGGACCCATAGACCAGTCACTCTTCATGGACACAGCAGCTGGGAACAGGGGAGGCTGGTCTCTCCTGCTTGATTGGTCTTCAACACAACAGAGACAAACATTACATATCTCGTCTACCTCATTTTCAGAAATGTTCATAAATTAGATTTATGGTTTAAAGACATTATGAAAGACATTGGTGTGTTTTTTCCACTATTTATCATGGCATCCGGATTGTTCAACGACAGACATGTATTTGTTTAAATCTATCACTTGATGGTTTCATTTCAGAGAGACAATGTTTTTTTGCAAAATGTTATATATCTGCCTTTCTCTCAAATGTGACCGAACGGCTCGGTCTTATGTAGCAAAATTTGAAATTGTGTTTTTCACATTTGATAATAGTAGAGCCTCAGAGCTAGAACATGGTATATCATACACTACAGTTGAGGAACAGTGAAAAGTGTTTCTGCTTTGGAAGATGATATACTTGTAACCTCACTTTTGAGAAAATGGCCTTTGAATGTTTTGGTACCTGCTGGAGAGCTCTTTTTGGTCTACAGGGCTGTTACTTTGGCAGATAATGTCACCCATCTAAATAAATATTTTATATATATAATTTACTAAATGTGTGATGTTTATGGTTAATGTCAGTTTCATTGTTTGTTTTGCAAAAAAAAAAATATTTTTGGTTTTAAGTGGTAAAATGAACTAGAAAATGTTATATTTAGCAATTCTGAGTAAATACTACTTTAGTAATAATTAACACATTATTCAGTACTACTGCAGTTGCTATATTATTCCAATAGATGGCAGCATAAGACCACAAATAACATTTCAGAAGATCCCCTACTTTAGTTGATAAAAACGTATTATACGAGTACATTCATTGTCAAATTCTCTCACAAGTAGCCAACTCAGCCCTGACATAGCTTGTGTCGTCAGCAGAAGCGAGCACTCTGCCTTCTCAAACAAGCGAGGGGCATGTTTAGGTAAAATTTGTAACCGGAGGGTTACATGAGGTAATTTAATGATGGGCTGGAGAGACACACCTCTTGTCTTTTCTATTTCCGAGGCTGTTTACTCAGATATTTAAGATGATTGTTATAATGCATGTATACTGAGGTTGAGGTTCTGATAGTGATTATTTACCAGGGTTCAATACCTGCTATAGTCACTACTTTCTTACTCTCCCCAAAGCCTTCCCTGTGGCTCAGTTGGTAGAGCCAGGGTGTGTGCAACGCCAGGGTTGTGGGTTTGATTCCCACGGGGGGCCAGTAAAGAAAAAATGCACGAAAATAAAAATGAAATGTATGTATTCACTACCGTAAATTGCTCTGGATAAGAGTGTCTCTAAAATGCAAATGTAACACAGTCCTGATATGTAGCTCACTAAAGTAATGAGTAACCATTTTAGAAAATCATGAGGACATGTGGTTGCATGCTATTTATGTCAATCATATTGCTGCCTGTAGCCTATAACTAACACTTAGTGGTCTTATGCTGCCATCTATTGGAAATATTTAGCAATTAAAAGTTATTAATTCACGTACAGACATTGGTGAGGCAGTTGAGAAATAAAGTGTATTTTCCTTCTTAATTCCTTAGATCAGTCTCAAACCTCATTTGCTGGACTTTCACATAGAGGTTACTAGGTCACCCAGTTAAAAAATATATATTTTTACCTTTATATAACTAAGCAAGTTAGTTTAAGAACAAATACTTATTTTCAATGACAGACTAGGAACAGTGGGTTAGCTGCTTTGTTCAGGGGCAGAATGACAGATTTTTACCTCATCAGCTCGAGGATTCAATCTTGCAACCTTTGGTTACTAGTCCAACACTCTAAACCTGCCGCCCCAGTTCAAACCACATTGAAAAAATAAAATGAATGTGGCTTGTTTATCAAGTGTTCTGCCTTGCAATAATACATATAATAAAATAACAAAACAAAAACAGCAAAATGCTTAGACAGGTTTTGAATAGTGTAGGTTTATAGCTCTCTTGATCCTCCCTGTGGCCTTCTGTGGTTACTATACAATTCATTCACGACACCTGCTAGGCTCATAATCTGAGGTAGCAACTGCGTCAGATCTACAAATCAATGAGCTAGACCTATCTATTTGGTTTGCAACTATGTGAACCTGCGCAACTCTGTGAACCTGCGATGCCTACGAACAAAGATTTCAATGCATATCAAATTACCCAGCAGCCATTTAGAAACAACAAGTCATCAAAAAAGTGTTATTTCTTAATTAAAAAAATGTACTCTGGATGTTTAAATCGGCCACATCTGAAAAAGAGGACAGGGACATGCGTTTTGTCTAGGTGGTATACCTTTTTCTGAAAACAAATATGGTTAACCATGACCAGAAAATGGTTAACGTTTAGGACTGTAGGCCACCAAGCGAACAGGGATAGCACTCACAAAGTAGCCAGAACTCTGTTAATAATAATAAGTTACCTGATAATAATAATAATTGAGGTCAGCCTACAAGGTTAATAATTTACCCGAGGTCGACGTTCACGGTTATTGCCGACAGGTCTCATTGATAACAAAGAAGCTGCCATTTTAATGCAGAACAATGAGCTGGGAATAGAACGTTCAGAAGGTGAGTTGGCATCACGGTGCTCAATTGAACTAATAAGAGCTGGCAGGGTGAAAAATGACCTAAAATAAGGTCTGTTTTTTAGCGATTACTTTATAACATAACGTCAAATTATGAAACTGAGCTCCATGGAGGATGCAATGAACTAGTTTTCATCAGAAAAACTGTCCAGCCTACTTGAGGCGCCCGAAAATAATATTCAAAAGTTCGGTCCTTGGACACAGAGGGGTTAAACACTAAAGTTACCGTCCATCTAGTGAAGAGAGGAGAATCGGACAGAGGTAACTTCTGCCGAAGTCGGTCCCTCTCCTTGTTCGGGCGGTGTTCGGCAGTCGACACTACCGACCTTCTAGCCATCATTGATCCATTTTTCATTTTCCATTGGTTTTGTCTTGTCTTCCTACACACCTGGTTCCAATCCCATCAATGACATGTTGTGTATTTAACCCTCTGTTTCCCCTCATGTCCTTGTCGGAGATTGTTTGTTGTATAGGTGTTTATTGTTATTCTGGTGTGCGACGGGTTTTGCACCCTCTATTTGTTATTTTGTAAACTTTGGTTTCTGAGGTTTTGATGTTTATTAAACAGCTCAGTTTTTACCAAGTTCATTCTCCTGCGCCTGACTTCCCTGCCACCAGCATGCAACGCATTACAGCATCCATCAACGAGAGAGGGAAAAGCCCTCCACGGGATTTAACAGGTGGAAGTAACAACCGGGGAGCTCCATCAGTCCACAAGAAATGCAGGCAGCCAGTGATGATGTAGTGGAAGCTAGGATAACTAGGATGCTGCTGGTAGAGTAGCTAGCTAGCTTACCTAGCTGTACCGACTAGCTAGGATAACTAGGATGCTGCTGGTAGAGTAGCTAGCTAGCTTACCTAGCTGTACCGACTAGCTAGGATAACTAGGATGCTGCTGGTAGAGGCTAGCTAGCTTACCTAGCTGTACCGACTAGCTTGGCGAGCTAGCAGGTCGTTCGTCTGTTCCTCATCTCGAGGATGATGACAAATCCGGTGAACCACAAAATGAAACGAGGACAGCGAGTGAAAACGATCTGGCTACACTCATACTGCCCCTGACCGTAAAGCAAAACACAAATTAAACGATAAACTTCGGCGTTTCAACACTGTAGTGAACTCCATCGTTATTCCCCATGATCACCTCAGCCCACTCTGCGCGTAACTGGACAATATCCTTGGCGCCACAACGTACGTGGGCACGGGGAGTTCCAGAACGTGACATGAGCAGTGCAACACAAAACAACTAAACACAGTATTTACAGTGGGTTACATTAGTAATGTTCATTTTGTATTATTATGTAAAACAAAATTATGTTGAGATCTGGTGGGTGGGGTGATAAGAACGGAGCAGAAGATACAGTTTTGTTGCTTGCTGTAACTAATGGTCAAAGTTGTATTGTAATGTATGTATTGTATTGTATTGTAAAAAAAAGTCAGCCAGAGTTGAAGTGGACCATCATTCAAACAAAGAGATGCCTCCCTGACCACCAGTGTGTTTGGATATAATGAAACTAATTCAGTGAAGAAGAACCTCTAGAGTTCTGATCAAAGAGCCCTATAAAGGGTTCTATATTATTATATATTATACTGTATACTCAGACACTTCCTAACCTCCTATTAAGGGTTCTATATATATTCTATATATACTGTATACTCAGACAGGCTAACCTCCTATAAAGGGTTCTATATATTCATATATACTGTATACTCAGACACTTCCTAACCTCCTAAAGGGTTCTATATATATTATATATATACTGTATACTCAGACAGGCTAACCTCCTATAAAGGATTCTATATATATTCTATATACTGTATACTCAGACACTTCCTAACCTCCTATAAAAGGTTCTATATATATTCTAATATACTGTATACTCAGACAGGCTAACCTCCTATAAAGGGTTCTATATAGAACTTTAGTGGTTCTGTATATTAAGCAAGATAGAACCCTTTTGGTTTAAACAGGAGTGAAGAGTGTGTTGATATAACGGATATATTGTCAGAATTCAGCTTGAAACAACGATCAGAATTAGTCAAAAGGTTATGCATGCCAACATATTAGGCAGTTATTAAGAGGCTAAATGATTGTGTCATGCAAAAATTCTATAAATTCTACAGAACAACAATATTTTACAGACAACATGAAGGTCCCCATAAGCAATAATTTCTGATGAAAAATAACAAATGTGAAAAAATTGTAGATATAACGTTTTAGAAACAATGTTCTTAAACCAAATTGTCAGCTCACCTCTTAACTTTGGTGTCATGTTCCCCAGAGAGACTCATTTTAGAGGCAGGGCCCCCCTCCTCTCTCTCCCCAGAGAGACTCATTTTAGAGGCAGGGCCCCCCTCCTCTCTCTCCCCAGAGAGACTCATTTTAGAGGCAGGGCCCCCCTCCTCTCTCTCCCCAGAGAGACTCATTTTAGAGCACTGTCCCCTAAACAGAGATCCAACATGTTGGTTGTGGTTAACACAGTGACAACTAAACAGAGATCCAACATGTTGGTTGTGGTCAACACAGTGACAACTAAACAGAGATCCAGCATGTTGGTTGTGGTTAACACAGTGACAACTAAACAGAGATCCAACATGTTGGTTGTGGTTAACACAGTAAAACTAAACAGAGATCCAGCATGTTGGTTGTGGTTAACACAGTGACAACTAAACAGAGATCCAGCATGTTGGTTGTGGTTAACACAGTAACAACTAAACAGAGATCCAGCATGTTGGTTGTGGTTAACACAGTGACAACTAATTATTGAAGGTCAATTGTTCTATTTTATTCATTTTCTCTTAAAAATAAAACATTTACTAAAGCATAGAAACAGTCAGGTGATTTAATGCATCACATGAACATGTAGTTGTGATTTATATTTTTCACCTTTTCTCCGTGTAGTGGAACTAGTAATAATAATAATAATAATAATAATAATAACAATAATAATAATATTAATAATAATGTCTCACTTTTTCTTTTGATAATTTCTCTCATTCTAGTGTGTTGCTTTGCTCAACAGGTATGATATTATAATGCTGTTACTGAATCCAGTTCATAATAACAATGTTAAGAAAAGTATGTTCAGTGGTTTCATACCAAATTACACAGGAAGCAGGAGCTCATTGTAATTTAGAAAACAACAAATGTTCTGATATTCTGAAAGATGATTTACAACTATGATACATTAACATTTTTACAAATGGTAAAATAATCACGATAAACAAATTGTATAATACGATATATAAACAATATGTTATTGAATTTGACTTGCCTACGCCCAGTTAGCGCCATTTTGTATGATTGAACTGTCACGTAGCTGTCCCAGGTGAAATGGACTGTTAGATCTGAGTGTTTTACTGTCATTCACTATACTAAAATACACCATACATTTAATGTCCTACACACTTTACAATAATCCCTGGGAAGATTCTTACCTTGTAGCCTGAATTCACAACCAGAACATGTCAAGTCATTGAGATATTTTCCGTTGTTCTGAGAGAGCAGCTTCCTGATGACAAGTGGCTCTGTATCTATGTTCTAGGTACAGTTGATCTTTGGATGCAATAATATCTGGTCAAAGTCCAGTGACACAACACCATAATATATCATAAACATAACAGCAGTTTAACCTTTGGCCAGTAAAGGCCATGACATACTATAAAACAGGGTTCGTCAACTAGGTTTGGCTTCGGGACAATTTTTATCTGAGTTAAAGTCGCCGGGCCAGAACATAATTAGCATATAATATTAGCATAATTAATAGGGCTACACTACAAATTTAACAACATTTTAACACATTTGATTAGTACATAATACATTCAGTGACAATACAATAATTTTGATCTGATTAAGTTAATAAAATCACTAATATCTCTATTCAATATAATTCTTTGTTTATTTCTCTGTGCGTTGATTGGTGGTAAAAACAGGTCTACGTAGCCTACTGTAGTCTACACTACTTTATTAATGTCAACATTCATTCAGAACAATTAGCTTGATAGCAAGAGAACGTGTCGCTCTCAAAAAGTAGCAAAAGAAAGGTTGAAAATGAAAATAGAAGTTTCAGGGAAGAACAGACAGAGAGATATACATTCATATTACTATCTTTCGCCAAGCCAGTGTGTCTTGTTGCAATGAAAATGTCACTGTTTGCAAATAATTCAATTTCAGACGGCATTATGAATCTAAGCATGGTACTTTCAAAGTGGACTTCCCGCCCCAGACAGAGGCCTGACGCAGAAACACTGAAGCATTAACTACAAGCTACAAACACGGCAGTAGAATCCCGCTTCGTGGCCTGACCCAACAACAGAAGGTCACAAGTGCTTCCTAAAAGCATCCTGGGTTCTAACCAAACACAACATGCCCTTCACAGACGCAGAGCTATTAAAAAACTGCATGATGACAGTTTTGGAGGAATTGGCTACAGACAAGTCTATGGATAGCATAATTGCGTCTGTCAAACTGGTGCCCCTGTCTGCGTCAACAGCCAGACACCGTGTCTGTGCTCTGAAGGATGACATGCATAGGATTGTACTGGAGGGGCTCAGTCAGGCTGAGCATTTTCCCCTGGCTATTGATGAGAGAACTGACAACACTGATGTAGCACAGTTGTGTGTATATGTCCGTTATTTTCATGGAAATGACTTTAAAGAAGAGCTACAGGCACTGATTCCCCTTGAAGGATACACCACCGGGGACGTTCCCCTGGAAGGACACACCACGGGGGACGTTCCCCTGGAAGGACACACCACCGGGGACGTTCCCCTGGAAGGACACACCACCGGGGACATCCTATTCACAAAAGCTGGAACAATTGTTTACGCAGCATGGCTTGTCATTCGAAGAAGTCAACTCTGTGGTGCCCGACGGGGCTCCTGCTATGGTGGACAGAGGTTTCTGATGGACTCCTGCTATGGTGGACAGAGGTTTCTGATGGACTCCTGCTATGGTGGACAGAGGTTTCTGATGGACTCCTGCTATGGTGGACAGAGGTTTCTGATGGGGCTCCTGCTATGGTTGACAGACACAGGGGCATGGTCAGCAAGTTGAAGGAAATCACCCCACAAATGAATGGCTTGCATTGTCTCATCCATCAGAGTTTGTTGTGTACCAGACTAACATGGTTTACATTTTCTCATCCATCAGAGTGTGTTGTGTACCAGACTAAACATGGTTTACATTGTCTCATCCATCAGAGTGTACCAGACTAAACATGGTTTACATTGTCTCATCCATCAGAGTGTGTTGTGTACCAGACTAAACATGGTTTACATTGTCTCATCCATCAGAGTGTGTTGTGTACCAGACTAAACATGGTTTACATTGTCTCATCCATCAGAGTGTGTGTGTACCAGACTAAACATGGTTTACATTGTCTCATCCATCAGAGTGTGTTGTGTACCAGACTAAACACTGAGCTAATAGATGTGATGGATAAAGTAATGCGCATAATCAACTTTGTCAGGGAGACATCAAGTAACACAACACCGTGTTTTCAGCCAGCTGGTGACAGAATCAGAGGAGTCCATCCAGGATGATATCCTGCTTCACAACAACGTGCGCTGGCTGAGTAAAGGAAAAGCTCCAGAGACATTCTGTGAGCTGCATGACCAGGTTGTGGATGTTGCAGAAAAAGCTAAATGAGGGCAGCAGCAGACCTTCGTATTTTGGAAATTGAGGAATTCCTCTCAGATGTTGCTTTTTTGGCGACATTCTGTAACTTAAACAGGTTAAATCTGCAGTTACAAGGACGAGGGAAAACAGTTGTGGACTTGAGGCCTTTACTAGGAAGCTTGAGTTGTTCGATATGGACTTGTTCTCTGGAAGGTTACTGCTCTTCAGCACACTGAAGAAACGACAGGCAGAGGGACCAGACAACTTCTCCTCCAGATTTGAAGACTACAGCATGCCCAACGATATCATTTAGTTTTAATGTGATATTCTCACAGTCTGCCCTGGTGGATAATTCTCCTCCCTTGCTAAGAAAACGATACCCTCGCTGGATAAGGCTGTAATTCAAAATGAACTGATTGAATTCCATTGAGCCATCTGTTTGTTCTGTCGTTAAAGGACAGACATCACCTTTCAATTATGGTTTTATGTAGAATGCTACATTCAAATCAGTTAAGAACCAAATCTTATTTTCAATGACAGCCTAGGAACAGTGGGTTAACTGCCTTGTTCAGGGGCAGAACAACAGATTTTGTACATTGTCAGCTCGGGGATTTGATCTTGCAACCATTTCGGTTACTAGTCCAACTGCTCTAACCACTAGGCTTCACTACCACCCCAAATTTCTGGCCAATTGTAAATAGGCTAAATAAATAAAAATCCCACTTCTATTAGGCCATTTTGTTTTCTTGTAAAAGATGCTGTTAAGCCACATAGCCTAGCTCAGACAGTTAAGTTATTTTATATGGGCCTTCGCCCCCGCATAGCCTAGCTCAGACAGTTAAGTTATTTATATGGGCCTTCGTCCCCACATAGCCTAGCTCAGACAGTTAAGTTATTTTATATGGGCCTTCGCCCCCACATAGCCTAGCTCAGACAGTTCAGTATTTTATATGGGCCTTCGCCCCCACATAGCCTAGCTCAGCCAGATAAGTTATTTATATGGGCCTTCACCCCCGCATAGCCTAGCTCAGCCAGTTAAGTTATTTTATATGGGCCTTCGCCCCCACATAGCCTAGCTCAGCCAGATAAGTTATTTATATGGGCCTTCGCCCCCACATAGCCTAGCTCAGCCAGTTAAGTTATTTTATATGGGCCTTCGCCCCCACATAGCCTAGCTCAGCCAGAAAAGTTATTTTATATGGGCCTTCGCCCCCACATAGCCTAGCTCAGCCACTTAAGTTATTTTATATGGGCCTTCGCCCCCGCATAGCCTAGCTCAGCCAGTTATGTTTTATATGGGCCTTTGCTCTGAAGACATGGACTCCAATTAAGCCCTCTTGTTGTTTGAAAAGTCACATTGAAATGAATATTATTGTTGAAATGAATTACTCGACTGGTGTAGGTGTTCTCCATCTGTTGCTGTGCAACACTTGCATAACAAGTTATCTATATTTTCAGCACCAGGCGTTTTTCACCTCCTATTGATTGCGCTGCAGTTCCCGCTTTAGGTTTCAGCACCACTAAATGGTCCTCTGCCTGCTTATTAGTCTCCTGCATTCTCTCCTGATGAATGAAGTTAAAATGTAACTTGTGCATTATTTAGGGAGGGTAACATTGTAGATACTCTACACCACCATTATTTAGGGAGGGTAACATTGTAGATACTCTACACACCATTTTTAGGGAGGTCACATTGTAGATACTCTACACCAGCATTATTTAGGGAGGTCACATTGTAGATACTCTATACCACCATTATTTAGGGAGGTCACATTGTAGATACTCTACACCACCATTATTTAGGGAGGTCACATTGTAGATACTCTATACCACCATTATTTAGGGAGGTTACATTGTAGATACTCTATACCACCATTATTTAGGGAGGTAACATTGTAGATACTCTATACCACCATTATTTAGGGAGGTAACATTGTAGATACTCTATACCACCATTATTTAGAGAGGTTACATTGTAGATACTCTATACCACCATTATTTAGGGAGGTTACATTGTAGATACTCTACACCACCATTATTTAGGGAGGTCACATTGTAGATACTCTACACACCATTATTTAGGGAGGTCACATTGTAGATACTCTATACCACCATTATTTAGG
>NC_042988.1:42674603-42677489 GCF_901001165.1 Salmo trutta
GAGGTCACATTGTAGATACACTACACCACCATTATGTAGGGAGGTCACATTGTAGATACTCTACACCACCATTATTTAGGGAGGTCACATTGTAGATACTCTATAGCACCATTATTTAGGGAGGTCAAATTGTAGATACTCTACACCACCATTATTTAGGGAGGTAACATTGCAGATACTCTACACCACCATTATTTAGGGAGGTTACATTGTAGATACTCTATACCACCATTATTTAGGGAGGTCATATTGTTGATACTCTATACCACCATTATTTAGGGAGGTCACATTGTAGATACTCTACACCACCATTATTTAGGGAGGTAACATTGTAGATACACTACACCACCATTATTTAGGGAGGGTCACATTGTAGATACTCTACACCACCATTTCGAATACAGTAGGACCTCTTTCCATTTGTCCTATTGAAACACACAGAAAACTATAGTATTTAGCCTAAAGCAGCATATGATTTTACAGTAGACTATAGATGTAGGCTACTGTATAGTCACATGGCACAGTGTTAAAATGTTAGAGCAGCACATTGGTCTGAACAAATCCTCTTAGTGAATGTCTCTTAATAATAAAAAAGCATCAAAATGTATGAGAATATTGCATTTTGAAATGCAAATACTAATGAATCTGTAGACAAATTGAAATAGTGATTCGGACGTCAGTGGATCTGTGTGAGGGATGCGTCAGATCAATTAAGGCATTTTGAAGGGGCTGAATGTTGCACCATTGATAAAGCAGATCAACAGAGCTCGGGTTAGAGTAAGGAAGAAAACTACAAAATGGCGCAATATTTGTAGTTCACAACTTTCTGGTTTCTGTAACAATGTCAGTTGTTTAGCCTATTTGTTACATACATTATTTAAAACCAACGTTATATATGAAAACATAGCTGTGATTCAAACAAAAGAACGATGGAGCAACAAGAAGTGATTAATCAGAACATTCAGAAAGAATCCCAGCTGAGACATAGGAGAAAGAAATTTAAAGGTAATTTCAGACTTAGCCGACATACGCAGCATTTACCATGAATGCAGTCTCCGCGAAAGCGGGAACATTTCCTTTAAATTTCAACAACTTGTAGGCCTATGTATGCTGTATGTATGCTGTATGTATGCTGTGTGTATGCTGTATGTATGCTGTACGTATGCAGTACGTATGCTGTATGTATGCTGTATATATGCTGTATGTATGCTGTGTATGCAGTATGTATGCTGTATGTATGCTGTGTGTATGCTGTGTGTATGCTGTATGTATGCTGTACGTATGCAGTACGTATGCTGTATGTATGCTGTATGTATGCTGTATGTATGCTGGTGCTGCGTGTGTATGCTGTATGTATGCTGTATGTATGCAGTATGTATGCTGTATGTATGCTGTATGTATGCAGTATGTATGCTGTATGTATGCAGTATGTATGCTGTATGTATGCTGTATGTATGCTGTATATATGCTGTGTGTATGCTGTATGTATGCTGTATGTATGCTGTATGTATGCTGTATATATGCTGTATATATGCTGTATGTATGCTATGTGTATACTGTATGTATGCTGTATGTATGCTGTATATATGCTGTATCTATGCTGTATGTATGCTGTATGTATGCTGTATGTATGCTGTATATGAATATGTGTATCCTGGCCTATATGATGAGTAACGTTATATTCAACCCAGCCCATGTAGTGTTTCAGGGGTTCAGATAGTGAAAACTGATGTGTTTTAAGCTCTCGCCCAAAGCCTGTTGGCTTGGCATGTGGACATAAACTTTCTGATCAATCAAATATGTTCTTATTCTTATCATTACAAGTCTCTAGTAGAACAATCAAGCTGTTTCCCCAGTTTACTGAGGAGTATATTCAACCCCAGCTAAAAGACTACAGACCTATTTATTAACATAAAGTCCACCACTGTAAGAGTCCTCAGTTGTAGTGAGAACATTGTGTCATATGTTTAAGGGGGGTTTCATGATTGTGATTCCAAAATGTTACAGTGCTGAGGAACTGTAATGGTTTGAATACACCTGCTCTTTCTGTGATGAACTACAACTCCCTGTTTCACGTTGCATCACGTCCAGCGGCGGCGACCGGGAAATGGCACCGAAATTGTAGTTCTAACCCCTTTGATGTTTGTTTAGAATAATGATTTATTAAATGTGCTACTTCCCACACCATGGCCTCCAGTCTCCCCTCTCCTGCAAAGTCAATTTCTGAGAAATTATGAGTCTACAAGGCTTAATCTCTAAATGTGTTTCTCTCTAGGCTACATACTGAACCCTTAAAGCTACAATCCTTAGTTACTAAACCCATTTTTGGACGGTTAAATGTTGAGGAGCCAGACAGGATCAGCTGCAGAAGTTATTATTTCATTTAAAGATGACAATGGTGATCTAGATATTCACATGACAATATTTACACAATAATCTACATTGATGATGATGATCTTGTAACGGCTGTCTTCTGAAGTGAACCAAGGCGCAGCAGGTATGTACTCATGGTCATTTATTGCCAAAAAAGGAGTAGAGTATTCACTTAACAACAAAAGGGGCGACACCAGTGACAGTTCTACAGGCTATAAAAGCAGTGCAAAAAACAACCACCCACAACCCCACAAGGCAAAGTAGGCACCTTATGTGTGACTCCCAATCAACCACAACCCTCTACAGCTGTGCTTGATTGGAAGTGACACGGCCAAAATCAATGAAACAATAACAAACACACACTCCCTTCTGCCACGTCCTGACCCAACTACCCCCTCTACTGGTCAGGACGTGACAGATCTATGATATTTAACATGAATATTTACACAATAATCTATATTGATGATGGTGATCTAGATATTCACATGACAATGTTTACACAATAATTACATG
>NC_042988.1:42677502-42680002 GCF_901001165.1 Salmo trutta
CAGCGAGAGGCGAGCGGAGAGGGCAGATAGAGCAGAACGCAGAGAGAGAACAGAGAGAGAGCAGAGAGGAGAGCAGAGAGAAGTCTGAGAGATCAGAGAGAGCAGAGCAAGCAGAGATGAGAGAGCAGTGACAGGGAGAGAGCAGAGAGAGAGCAAACGAGAGAAGAGAGAGTAGAGAGAGCAGAGAGAGAACAGAGAGCGCAGAGAGAGATAGCAGAGAGACGAGAGCAGAGAAAGCAGAGAGAGAGAGCAGAGAGAGCAGAGAGAGAGAGCAGAGAGCAAGCAGAGAGCAGAGGCAGAGAAAGTGAGAGAGAGAGCAGAGCAGAAAGAGAGCAGAGAGCGGCTGAGAGAGCAGAGAGAGCAGAGAGAGAGAGCAAAGAGCAGGCTGAGAGAGCAGAGCAAGAAGCAGAGAGCATAGAGAGCAGAGAGTCAGAGAGAGAGCAGAGCAGAGCAGAGAGCAGGCTGAGAGACAGATTGAGAGCAGAGAGAGAGATAGAGCAGAGAGCAGGCTGAGAGAGCAGATTGAGAGCAGAGAGAGAGCAGAGAGCAGGCTGATAGATCAGAGAGAGAGCAGAGAGAGCACAGAGAGCAAGCAGAGAGTGAGCAGAGAGAGAGCAGGGAAAGCAGATATAAGAGAGAGAGAGAGCAGAGAGGGCAGAGAGGGCAGAAAGCAGAGAGAGAGAACAGAGAGAGCAGAGAGAGAGAGCAGAGAGAGAGCAGAGAGAGAGAGCAGAGAGAGCAGAGAGCGAGCAAAGAGAGAGCAGAGAAAGCAGATAACAGAGAGAGCAGATAGCAGAGAGAGCAGAGAGAGAGAGCAGAGAACAGAGTGAGAGAGCAGATTGAGAGCAGAGAGAGCGAGAGAAAGCAGAGAGCAGGCTGGGAGATCAGAGAGAGAGCAGGGAGAGAGAGCAGAGACAGCAGAGAGCAAAGAGAGAGCAGAGAGAGAGCAGAGAGAGAGCAGAGAGAGAGCAGAGAGGGAGAGAAGAGAAGAGAAAGCATGAGAGAGAGCAGAGAGAGCAGAGAGAGCAGAGAGCAGAGAGAGAGCAGAGAGAGAGCAGAGAGCAGGCTGAGAGAGCAGAGAGAGCAGAGAGAGAGAGCAAAGAGCAGGCTGAGAGAGCAGAGAAAGAGAGCAGAGAGCAGAGAGTGAGAGCAGAGGAGCAGGCTGAGAGATAAGATTGAGAGCAGAGAGAGAGAGCAGAGAGCAGGCTGAGAGATCAGAGAGAGAGAGCAGACAGAGCACAGAGAGCAAGCAGAGAGTGGGCAGAGAGAGAGCAGGGAAAGCAGATATCAGAGAGAGATAGCAGAGAGGGCAGAGAGGGCAGAAAGCAGAGAGAGAGAGCAGAGAGAGAGAGCAGAGAGAGCAGCGAGAGAGAGAGCAGAGAGAGAGAGAGCAGAGAGAGAGAGCAGAGAGAGAGCAGAGAAAGCAGAGAGAGAGCAGAGAGAGCAGAAAGAAGCAAAGAGAGAGCAGAGAGCATGCTGAGAGAGCAGATTGAGAGCAGAGAGAGATAGAGAGAGAGAGCAGAGAGCAGGCTGGGAGATCAGAGAGAGAGCAGAGAGAGAGACCAGAGACAGCAGAGAAACAAGAGAGAGCAGAGAGAGCAAGCAGAGAGTGAGCAGAGAGAGAGAGCAGGGAAAGCAGATATCAGAGAGAGAGAGCAGAGAGGGCAGATAGAGCAGAGAGAGAGCAGAGAGAGAGAGCAGAGAGCAGGCTGAGAGAGCAGAGAGAGAGAGGAGAGCAGAGATAGAGTGCAGAAAGAGCAGAGAGAGAGCAGAGAGCAGAGAAAGAGAGAGAGAGCAGAGAAGAGAGAGAAAGAGAGCAGAGAGTGAGAAGAGAGAGCAGAGAACAGAGAGAGAGCAGAGAGAGAGAGAGAAGAGAGAGAGAGAGCAGAGAGTGAGAGAGCAGAGAGTGAGAAGAGAGCAGGGAGAGAGCAGAGAGAGCAGAGAGAGCAGAGAGAGCAGTGACAGCAGAGAGCAGAGAGCAAAGAGAGAGAGCAGAGAGGAGAGAGAGCAGAGAGTGAGAAGAGAGCAGGGAGAGAGCAGGGAGAGCAGAGAGAGCAGAGAGAGCAGTGACAGCAGAGAGCAGAGAGCAAAGAGAAGCAGAGAGAGTAGAGAGAGCAGAGTGCGAGAGCGGAGAGAGAGAGCAGAGCGCAGAGAGAGCAGATAGCAGAGGAGAGCAGAGAACAGAGAGAAGAGAGAGAGAGAGCAGGCTGAGAGGCCAGAGAGAGCAGAGAAGCAGAGAGCAGAGATGATGTCACAGGGTTCCTCTCCTAGAAGGTCTGGTCCACCGACCCTGCATCACAACACTCTGTTGCTATAGTAACCCTGCATCACAACACTCTGTTGCTATAGTGACCCTGCATCACAACACTCTGTTGCTATAGTGACCCTGCATCACAACACTCTGTTGCTATAGTGACCCTGCATCACAACACTCTGTTTGCTATAGTGAAACTGCATCACAACACTCTGTTGCTATAGTGACCCTACATCACAACACTCT
>NC_042988.1:42685002-42787502 GCF_901001165.1 Salmo trutta
CAGGTGTGAGGGGTTTGACCTCAGAGCTGAGACCAGAGAAGCACAGCCTTCCTCTGTGACTAGACAGCGTGACAGCCTGCAAAGAGTCAAATCATATTAAAATCACACTGCTATTCTTTGGTGGTGAAAATAGTGGCTACATAATTTTTTCAAAATGTTTAAAAAAGTTTAGTATTTGGTCCCATATTCTTTGAACGTAATGACTACATCAAGCCTGTGACTGCCATGATGAAGAAAGATCATGAATGAATCGTGAATAATAATGAGTGAGAGAGTTACAGAGGCTACAACAAAACATGCTAACCTCTCACCATTAACCTCAATTAAAAGGTGACATTCTGTACTGTCACCTAGTATGAAACATTGTATCTCAAATCCAAAATGCTGGAGCATAGCACTACATTTAAAAGCTGTAAGCTTCACTGTCCAAACACATATGGTGTGGATGATGTGTGCCTGAAAAACACATGTGGATCTGGTGAACAGTTATCACTTGTTGACCAACTACAGGAATACTGACCTCAGAGTCTCCAGTTCAAAGTGGGGATTCCCCAGTCCAGCAGAGAGCAGCTTCACTCCTGAATCCTTCAGGTCATTGTTACTCAGGTCCAGCTCTCTCAGGTGTGAGGGGTTTGACCTCAGAGCTGAGACCAGAGAAGCACAGCCTTCCTCTGTGACTAGACAGCCTGACATCCTGCAAAGAGACAAATCATATTAAAATCACTCTGCTATTCTTTGGTGGTGAAAATAGTGGTGGCAGTATTTGTTTTAAATATTTTCTGATTTATTAGTGTCCTGAAACCTCATATCTATTCATTAATGGATGTTTCATTATTAGATATGACAAATTATCAAAGTATTACTTGTACTTGAACCTCAATTCTGCTAGCAAATATGCAATCTTTGGACAATAAAATCGTCGAGTTACGCTTAAGATTAAACTACCAACGGGACATTAACTTGTTTGGGACAGGGGGCAGTATTTTCACGTTTGGATGAAAAGCGAGGCCAGATTAAACTGCCTGCTACTAGGGCCCAGAGTCAAATATTTGCATAGTAGTAGATTTGGATAGAAAACACTCTGAAGTGTCTAAAACTGTTTGAATGATGTCTGTGAGTATAACAGAACTCATATGGCAGGCAAAAACCTGAGAAAAATCCAACCAGGAAGTGGGAAATCTGAGGCTTGTAGTTTTTCAACTGATTGCCTATCCAAACTACAGGGTCTGTGGGGTCAGTTTGCACTTCCTAAGGCTTCCACTAGATGTCAACAGTCCTTAGAACCTTGTTTCATGCTTCTACTGTGAATTGGGAGAGAATAAGAGGCCATTCAACCAGTGGACTATGCTGAGACCAACGAGTTGTTTACTGCGCGGTTACACAGGTGCGCCGTTCCTTCTTTTTCCTCTGTAATGAATACGTTATTGTCCGTTTGGAATATTATCAAAGATTTATGATAAAAAGACCCTAAGGATTGATTGTAAACATTGTTTGACATGTTTCTACGAACGGTAATGGAACTTTTTGACTTTTTGGTTTTGCGCTCGCGCATTGTGCCTTTGGAATTGTGATCTGGACGCGCGAACAAAACTGAGGTATTTGGACATAAATGATGGACTTTATCGAACAAATGAACATTTCTTGTGGAAGTGGGAGCCCTGGGAGTGCATTCCGACAAAGATCAGCAAAGGTAAGTGAAGATTTATAATACTAATTCTGAGTTTTGCTGACTCCATGACTTGGCGGGTAACTGTATAGCTTGCTTTGATGGCTGAGCTCTGTACTCAGAATATTGAACAATGTGCTTTTGCTGTAAAGCTGTTTTGAAATCTGACACAGCGGTTGCATTAAGGAGAAGTGTAACTATAATTCTTTCAATAACTGTTGTAAATTTTATCAACGTTTATGATGAGTATTTTGTAAATTGATGTGCTCATTTACCGGAAGTTTTGGAGGCAAAATATTTTCTGAACATCACGCGCCAATGTAAAATGGGGTTTTGGACTATAAATATGAACTTTATCGAACAAAACATACATGTATTGTGTAACGTTGAGTCCTGGGAGTGTCATCTGATGAAGATCGTCAAAGGTTAGTGATTAATTTTAGCTGTATTTCTGGTTTTTGTGATGCCTCTCCTTGCTTGGAAAATGGCTGTGTGGTTTTTCTTGTCAAGGTGATGTCCTAACATAATCTAATGCTATGCTTTCGCTGTAAAGCCTTTTTGAAATCGGACAATGTGGTTAGATTAACAAGAACTTTATCTTTAAAATGGTGTAAAATAGTTGATTGTTTGAGAAATTTGAATTATGGGATTTTTGTGGTTTTGTATTTCGTGCCCTGCTTTTCCATTGGCTGTTGGCTAGGGGTTCCATTAGCGGAACGTCTGTCCTCAACAGGTTTTAAGAACTGTAACATCTTATGCTTCACAGAGTCCTGGATGAACGACGACATTATCAGCATACAGCTGGCTGGTTATATGCTGTACTGGCAGGCTAGAACAGCAGTGTCTGGTAAGACAAGGGGCGGTGGTCTATGTATTTTTGTAAACAGCTGCTGGTGCATGATATCTAAGGAAGTCTCAAGCTATTGCTCGCCTGAGGTAGAGTTTCTCATGATAAGCTGCCACAATACCTACCGAGAGAGTTTTCATCTGTATTCGTCACAACTGTTTACATACCACGTCAGAGGTTGGCACTAAGACAGCATTGAATGAGCTGTATTTAGCCATAAGCAAACAAGAAAATGCACACCCAGAGGTGGCGCTCCTAGTAGCTGGGGACTTTAATGCAGAGAATCTTAAATCAGTTTTACTAAATTTCTATCCACATGTTAAATGTGCAACCAGAGTGAAAAGAACTCTGGACCACCTTTACTGCACACACAGAGATGCATACAAAGCTCTCTCAGGAAGCACCAGTGACAAGATCAACAAAAAAAGTGGTCAGATGAAGCAGATGCTAATCTACAGGATGGTTTTGCACAGACTGTAATATGTTCCAGGATTCCTCCGATGGCATTGAGGAGTACACCACATTTGTCATTGGTTCATCAATAGGTGCATCGATGATGTCGTCCCCACAGTGACCGTACGTACATAACCCAACCAGAAGCCATGGATTACAGGCAGCAGCCGCACTGAGCTAAAGGCTTGAGCTGCCGCTTTCAAGGTGAGGGACTCTAAGAAATCCCGCTATGCCCTCCGACGAACCATCAAACAGGCAAAGCATCAATACAGGACTAAGATCGAGTCATACTACACCGGCTCTGACGATCGTCGGATGTGGCAGGGCATGCAAACCATTACAGACTACAAAGGGAAGCACAGCTGCGAGCTGCCCAGTGACACAAGCCTACCAGACGAGCTAAACTACTTCTATGCTCGCTTCGAGGCAAATAACACTGAAACATGCATGAGAGCACCAGCTATACTGGAAGACTGTGTGATCACGCTCTCAGCAGCCTATGTGAGTAAGGCCTTAAGACAGGTCAACATTCACAAGGCCGCAGGGCCAGGCGGATTACCAGGACGTGTACTGCGAGCATACGCTGACCAACTAGCAAGTGTCTTCACTGACATTTTCAACCTCTCCCTGTCCGTGTCTGTAATACCAACCTGTTTTAAGCAGACCACCATAGTGCCTGTGTCCAAGAACCCTAAGGTAACCTGTCTAAATGACTACAGACCCGTACAGACCCGACTACAGATCAGACCTGCTTTGAAAGGCTGGTTATGTCTCACATCAACACCATCATCCCAGATAACACTAGATCCACTCCAATTTGCACACCGCCCGAACAGATCCACAGATGATGCAATCTCTATTGCACTCCACACTGCCCTTTCCCACCTGGACAAAAGGAACACATATGTGAGCATGCTATTCATTGACTACAGCTCAGCGTTCAACACCATAGCAAAAAGCTCATCAATAAACTAAGGACCCAGGGACTAAACCCCTCCCTCCGCAACTGGATCCTGGACTTCCTGACGGGCCGCCCCTAAGTGGTAAGAGTAGGTAACAACACACCCGCCACGCTGATCCTCAACACAGAGGCCCCTCAGTGGTGCGTGCTCAGCCCCCTCCTGTACACCCTGTTCACTCATGACTGCACGGTCAGGCACGACTCCAACACCATCATTACATTTTCTGACAGCAATGAGACAGCCTATAGAGAGGAGGTCAGAGACCTGGCCGTGTGATGCCAGGACAACAACTTCTCCCTCAAAGTGATCAAAACAAAGGAGATTATTGTTGACTACAGGAAAAAGAGGACCGAGCACGCCCCCATTCTCATCGACAGGGCTGCAGTGGAGCAGGTTGAGAGCTTCAAGTTCCTTAGTGTCCACATCACCAACAACTAACATTGTCCAAGCACACCAAGACAGTAGTGAAGCGGGCATGAAAAAACCTATTCCCCCTCAGGAGACTGAAAAGATTTGGCATGGGTCCTCAGAAGGTTCTACAGCTGCACCACCGAGAGCATCCTGACTGGTTGCATCACTGCCCGGTTGCATCACTGCCCGGTATGGCAACAGCTTGGCCTCCGACCGCAAGGCACTACAGAGGGTAGTGCGAATGGCCCAGTGCATCACTGGGGCCAAGCTTCCTGCCATCCAGGACCTCTATACCAGGCGATGTCAGAGGAAGGCCCTACAAATTGTCAAAGACCCTAGTCATAGACTGTTCTCTCTGCTACAGCACGGCAAGTGGTACCGGAGCGCCAAGTATAGGTCCAAGAGGCTTCTAAACACTTTCTACCCCCAAGCCTTAAGACTCCTGAACACCTAGTCAAATTGCTACCCAGACAATTTGCATTCCCCTCCCCCCCACCCCCATTCTTTGTTGTCATCTATGCATAGTCACTTTAAAACCTCTTCGGGATAGGGGGCAGTATTTTCACCGCCGGATGAAAAACGTACCCAAATTAAACTGCCTGCTACCCGGGCCCAGAAATTAGGATATGCGTATTATTAGTAGATCTGGATATAAAACACTCCGAAGTTTCTAAAACTGTTTGAATGATGTCTGTGAGTATAACAGAACTCATATGGCAGGCAGAAACCTGAGACAAATCCAACCAGGAAGTGGAAATCTGAGGCTTGTAGTTTTTTTAAATGATTCTCCATTGAATTTCTAGTGTTATCGGGGTCATGTTGCACTTCCTAAGGCTTCCACTAGATGTCAGCAGTCTTTAGAACCTTGTTATATGCTTTTACAGTGAATTGCAAAGGAATACCAGCTGTGGTAAACTGGTGTCCCAGGGATGAGGTCAGTGGCGTGCAGAGCCTTGGGAGCGAGCTGAGTTCGTATTCATTCCTAAAGAGAACGCATTTGTCCGGTTGGAATTATATTGAAGATGTATGTTAAAAACAACCTAAAGATTCATTAAACTTTATCGAACATTTATTGTGGAGCTGGGATCCCTGTGAGTGCATTCTGTTGAAGATCATCAAAGGTAAGTGAATATTTCTAATACTATTTCTTAGTTTTATTGACTCCAAAATGGCAGGTTTCTGTTTGCCTTGTTGTTTGTGCCTGAGCGCAGTACTCAGATTATTGCAAAGTGTACTTTCGACGTGAAGCTATTTTGAAATCTGACACAGCGGTTGCATAAAGGAGAAGTGTATCTATAATTCTGTGCATAACACTTGTATCTTATCAAAGTTTATGATGAGTATTTCTGTAATATGTGTGCTCATTGTGCTCATTCACTGGAAGTTTTGAAGGCAAAACATTTCTGAACATTACACGCCAATGTAAAATTGGGTTTTTGGATATAAATATGAACTTTATCGAGCAAAACATACATGTATTGTGTAACATGAAGTCCTATGAGTGCCATCTGATGAAGATCATCAAAGGTTAGTGCTTAATTTTACCTGTATTTCTGGTTTTTGTGACGCCTGTCCTTACTTGGAAAATGGCTGTGTGGCTTTTCTTGTTTAGGTGGTGTCCTAAAATAATCTAATGTTTTGCTTTCTCCGTAAAGCCTTTTTGAAATCGGACAATGTGGTTGGATTAAGGAGAATCTTATCTTTAAAATGGTATATAATACTTGCATGTGTGAGAAATGTTAATTATGAGATTTTTGTTGTTTTGAATTTGGCGCTCTGCTTTTTCACTGGCTGTTGTCAAATCGATCCTGTTAACGGGATCCGAGTGTTAAGGGGTCACTAAGAGGTTAATAGCTCTACCTAAATGTACATCCTACCTCAACTAACCGGTGCCCAAGCACATTGAGTCTGTGTAGCGGGGTGCGTAATTGTCGGCAGAGAAGTCAGGCGCAGGAGAGCAGAACTGGGAAATAACCGGAGATTTATTAAGCAAAACCAACTGCATCCAGACCAACAAGATAAATGGGCACAAAAAATAACCCGTTGTGCGCTCACGGGGAACGTGCACAAGCACTACAACAAACAATCCCACACAAAGACATGGTGGGAACAGAGTGTTAAATACACAACAAGTAATTGAGGGAATTGAAACCAGGTGTGAGGAAAAACAAGACAAAACACATGGAAAATGAAAAGTGGATTGATGATGGCTAGAACACCGGCTATGCCGATCTCTGAGCGCCGCCCGAACAAGGAGAGGACCCGACTTTGGCGGAAGTCGTGACACTCTGTTCCCGCACCCCTTGTATATATTGTTATTTTTTACTGCTGCTCTTTAATTACTTTAATTACTTGTAACTTTTATCTGTTATCCGTATTTTTTTAAACTGCACTGTTGGTTAGGGGCTCGTAAGTAAGCATTTCGCTGTAAGGTCTACACCTGTTGTGTTTGGCGCATGTGACTAAACATTTTTTCTTTTGGGATAGAAACATGTATAGTACAAATATTTGAGTAGACTAACCAGACCAGTTTAAAAAGAAGTATCAGTCAAGAGACAGACAGTGAGGTATCAGATTTAGATTGTATTGAGTATACAGTCCACACCATATCTATTTTGACAGTGAAGCTAACATTTTTAATGAGGCTCTATACTCCAACATTTTGGAATTGAGATAAAATATTTCATATGAGGTAACATTGACAAAGTTTGTTTTGGTTGTGTTTTGCCCAATATGAAAATGGTGGATAATGATTGGATTACATTTCTGTGTAAGTGAGTAGATAACAAGTTTCTAAACACTACTAAATTAATCCTGATGATTCCATGACATCTACACGTTCCGCTAGCGGAACGATTGCTCCAATATCCAATGATGGGCGGGGCGCGAAATTCAAACTCCTCTAAATCCGAAAACTTACACTTTTCAAACATATGACTATTTTACAGCTATTTAAAGACAAGACTCTCCTTTATCTAACCAAACTGTCCGATTTCAAAAAGGCTTTACAGCGAAAGCAAAACATTAGATTATGTCAGCAGAGTACCCAGCCAGAAATAATCACACAGCCATTTTTCAAGCTAGCATATCATGTCACATAAACCCAAACCATATCTAAATGCAGCACTAACCTTTGATGATCTTCATCAGATGACACACCTAGGACATTGTGTTATACAATACATGCATGTCTGTTCAATCAAGTTCATATTTATATCAAAAAACAGCTTTTTACATTAGCATGTGACGTTCAGAACTAGCATTCCCACCGAACACTTCCGGTGATTTTACTAAATTACTCACGATAAACGTTCACAAAAAGCATAACAATTATTTTAAGAATTATAGATACAGAACTCCTCTATGCACTCGATATGTCCGATTTTAAAATAGCTTTTCGGATGAAGCACATTTTGCAATAATGTAAGTACATAGCCCGGCGTTACAGGGCTAGCTATTTAGACACCCTGCAAGTTTAGCCTTCACCAAAATCACATTTCCTATAAGAAACATGTTCTTACCTTGCTTGTTCTTCATCAGAATACACTGCCAGGACTTCTACTTCAATAACAAATGTAGGTTTGGTCCCAAATAATCCATCGTTATATCCAAACAGCGACGTTTTGTTCGTGCGTTCTAGACACTATCCCAACGCTAAATCTCGGCCACGAGCATGACGCAAAATATGACAAAAAATGTCTAAATATTCCATTACCGTACTTCGAAGCATGTCAACCGCTGTTTAAAACCAATATTTATGCAATTTATCTCGTAGAGAAGCGATAATATTCCGACCGGGAATCTGCCTGTCTGTAAACTGAGGAAAAAACCGAAAGCCGGGGGCGGGGCGTGTCACGCGCCTAAGGCTTAGACCATTGAGTGACCACTTAGCTTTTGCCTTCCTGTGCTTCAGCCAGGGCTTTGAATTACGTCATTCCTGTTTTTCCCGGGCTATGAGACCTCATTGGAGACGTGTGAATTGTCACGTAAGAGCAGAGATCCTTTGTAAACGATAGAGATAATAAAGAAGGGCAAGAAATGTTCAGACAGGGTACTTCCTGAACAGAAGCATCTCAGGTTTTTGCCTGCCATAGGAGTTCTGTTATACTCACAGACACCATTCAAACAGTTTCAGAAACTTTGGAGTGTTTTCTCTCCAAAGCTAATAATTATATGCATATTCCAGTTTCTGGGCAGGACTAATAATCAGATTAAATCGGGTACGTTTTTTATCCAGCCGTGAAAATACTGCCCCCTAGCCATAACAGGTTAAGAAAAATCATGTATGAATCATGAACAATAATGAGTAAGAAAGTTACAGAGGCTACAACAAAACATACCAACCTCTCACCATTAACCTCAAATAAATAAAAAGGTGACTGTACTGTCACCTAATATGAAACATTGTATCTCAAATCCAAAATGCTGGAGCATAGCACCAACTTTAAAACTGTAAGCTTCACTGTCCAAACACATATGGTGTGGACTATGTGTGTCTGGTAAACACATGTGGATCTGGGGAACAGTTATCACTTGTTGACCAACTACAGGAATACTGACCTCAGAGTCTCCAGTTTACAGTGGGGATTCCCCAGTCCAGCAGAGAGCAGCTTCACTCCTGAATCCTTCAGGTCATTGTTACTCAGATCCAGCTCTCTCAGGTGTGAGGGGTTTGACCTCAGAGCTGAGACCAGAGAAGCACAGCCTTCCTCTGTGACTCCACAGCCTGACAGCCTGACAAAGAGATCATCATGACTTCACAAACACACTGTTCATTTAACGAGTAGTGTAGAAGGACAATGGCAGATGCATTTGGTTTATTCTCTCAAACAACATATAGATTCATCTTCCGTCTCCTAGAATTGTATGGTCATAATGTTATACTAATGTGAACATCAATGCATTTATTCAATATGTTTTTCAATATAATATTATATACATATTATAATGCATATTTTCTCTAAACTTAATATTTCTTCCTGATGATTAGTTCTCATATGTCATGTGATGTACTCACAGAACAGCTCTGGAGGCTTTGACCACTGGCATCAGCCTCAGAAGACCGTCCTCTGATCTGGAGTATTTCTTCAGGTCAAACACATCCAGCTCTTTTTCTGAAGTCAGCAACACAAAGACCAGAGCTGACCACTGTGCAGGTGACAGTTTGGCTGTAGAGAGACTTCCTGAGCTCAGGAAGCTTTGGATCTCCTCCACTAGAGAATGGTCATTCAGTTCATTCAGACAGTGGAACAGATTGATGCTCCTCTCTGGAGAGGGATTCTTCCTGATCTTCTCCTTGATGTACTTGACTGTTTCTTCATGGCTCTGTGAGCTGCTTCTTGTCTTTGTCAGTAGACCTTGTAAGTGCTTCTGATTAGACTCCAGTGAGAGACCCAGAAGGAAGCGGAGGAACAGGTCCAGGTTTCCCATCTCACTTTGTAAGGCTTTATCCACAGCACTCTTGTAGAAAGTAACTTTACGCCTTTGTTTGATCCTCACAGAAAAGTTCCTGGACGTTGATTGCAGTTCGGCCATTAGATTCTCATTGTTTTTGATGAATGAGAGGAACACATATACAGCAGCCAGAAACTCCTGAATGCTCAGATGCACGAAGCAGTACACCTTGTCCTGGTACAGCCCACATTCCTCTTTAAAGAGCTGTGTGCACAATCCTGAGTACACTGAGGCTTCATTGACATCAATGCCAGCCTCTTTCAGGTCTCCTTCATAGAAAATCAGATTGCCCTTCACAAGCTGTTGAAAAGCCAGTTTTCCCAGTGACAGAATGCTCTCTTTATTCCAGTGTGGACATGTCTCTTCTTTCCCAAGATACTTTTCATTCTTCTGTTTGCTATGAAAAACCACAAGGTGTGTGTACATCTCAGTCAGAGTCTTGGGCATCTCTTCTCTCTTATGTTCCAGCATGGCTTCAAGGACTATTGCAGAAATCCAACAGAAGACTGGAATGTGGCACATGATGTGAAGGCTCCTTGATGTCTTTATGTGTGAGATGATTCTGCTGGCCAGGTCCTCATCACTGAATCTCTTCCTGAAGTACTCCTCCTTCTGTGGGTCATTGAACCCTCGCACCTCTGTCACCTGGTCAACACACCCTGAAGGGATCTTATTGGCTGCTGCAGGTCGGGTAGTTATCCAGAGGAGAGCAGAGGGAAGCAGATTTCCCTTCATGAGATTTGTCAGCAGAACATCCACTGAGGTTGACTCTGTGATGTCACAACAGATCTTGTTCCTCTGGAAGTCTAGGGGCAGTCGGCACTCATCCAGACCATCAAAGATGAACAGAACTTTGTACTTGTCGTAGTTGGAGATTCTTGATTGTTTGGTTTCCATTGAGAAGTAATTAAGAAATTCAATGAAAGTGTGTTTGTCCTCTTTCATCAAATTCAGCTCCCGAAAAGGGAATGAAAATACAAATTGGACATCCTGATTTGCTTTTCCTTCAGCCCAGTCCAGAATGAACTTCTGCACAGAGACTGTTTTTCCAATGCCAGCGACTCCCTTTGTCAGCACAGTTCTGATAAGTTTGTCTTGTCCAGTTAAGGGTTTGAAGATGTCGTTACATTTGATTGCTGTCTCTGGATTTGCTTGTTTCCTGGTTGTTGTCTCAATCTGTCTCAGCTCATGTTCATTATTGACCTCTCCTGTTCCACCCTCTGTGATGTAGAGCTCTGTGTAGATCTTATTGAGAAGCATTGGGTTTCCTTGTTTAGCAATCCCCTCAAATACACATTGAAACTTCTTCTTTAGATTAGATTTGAGTTCACGTTGGCAAATCACAGCAAGCTCATCTGAATCCAGAAATAACACATATGATATTAATATTACGTTTGTTTTAATGTCTACTGTATTCTAGGACTGTTATAAAGTTTAAATTATAATAATTTCTTCTCTTAACTGATTGTATAATTGTGTAAATGTTTTCATAATGCATTACAGACTGGTGTGACTGATTATATTATTATTGGTATTATTGATGGTGTTATTAATGTTTTCTCTCTCTCTAAATTAATCACCACAACACATCCCTGCTGCTACTTGATGAGGTCACTAGGTGTTGTGTTAAGGCTGCTACAATATCATTTAGTTACACAGCTATTTTAGCTGTATTTTAGCTACAGCTTTTAAATGTTATACAACAGCATTCAACATGAGGCAGACAGATCTTACTTTTCTCCAGTGTGTCAGCAAGCTCCTTCTGGTTCATTTTCCTCAGGACGTGCAGTGTGATCTTCAGAGCCCCCTCTTTGGCACTGCTCTCCTGCTTCTCATCTTCAGCATCCACCACTTCCTTATCCTGCTTCTGACTCTCAAAGCCTTCTGGGAGTTCTGGACTAAGAATCCTCTTGAACATCTTCAGCTCGTTCTTCACAAATGTTATAATTTTCTCTTCAAGCATCTGAAATAAATGAAGTAATTAAGTTAAGTTAACACATTAATGAATGATTGACAGATCAACTACATTTTACTTGAGGTAAACAAAAACAAATGTACATAACAGGACCACATACACTGAATATGAAGGCGAGGTCTGTTTGATGACTCTGGGAAGACTGACCGCTGAGAATCTCTGACTCTGATCTCTTCTGTTGGTTTCTGTAGACAAAACATGAGATTATATCTCCTCATCCCCCCCCCCCCCCCCCCCCCCCCACACACACAGTCTCCCTATCTAAAGAATACAGGAGGCTCCATAGACTGGTCACTATTCATGGACACAGCTGGGTACAAGGGAGGCTGGTCTCTCCTGCTTGATTGGACTTCAACACAACAGAGACAAACATTACATCTCTCATCTACTCTGATCTCAGATGGGGAAACATAAGAAGAGCTTCATTCCAAAATGCTATATATCCATGTTATTGTTTAAATAAATTATAAAAGCGATTTTTCAATAGCTAATCATGGGGTTGTTCAATGACAGACATCTATTTTTTGTTAAATCTATAACTTGATGGTTTCATTTCAGAGAGACAAATAATCATGTTTTTTTTCTAAATGATATACACTGCTCCAAAAAATAAAGGGAACACTTAAACAACACAATGTAACTCCAAGTCAATCACACTTCTGCAAAATCAAACTGTCCACTTAGGAAGCAACACTGATTGACAATAAATGTCACATGCTGTTGTGCAAATGGAATAGACAACAGGTGGAAATTATAGGCAATTAGCAAGACACCCCCAATAAAGGAGTGGTTCTGCAGGTGGTGACCACAGACCACTTCTCAGTTCCTATGCTTCCTGGCTGATGTTTTGGTCACTTTTGAATGCTGGCGGTGCTTTCACTCTAGTGGTAGCATGAGACGGAGTCTACAACCCACACAAGTGGCTCAGGTAGTGCCGCTCATCCAGGATGGCACATCAATGCGAGCTGTGGCAAGAAGGTTTGCTGTGTCTGTCAGCGTAGTGTCCAGAGCATGGAGGCGCTACCAGGAGACAGGCCAGTACATCTGGAGACATGGAGGAGGCCGTAGGAGGGCAACAACCCAGCAGCAAGACCGTTACCTCCGCCTTTGTGCAAGGAGGAGCAGGAGGAGCACTGACAGAGCCCTGCAAAATGACCTGAGGGTGGTATGAGGGCCCGACGTCCACAGGTGGGGGTTGTACTTACAGCCCAACACCTTGCAGGACGTTTGGCATTTGCCAGAGAACACCAAGATTGGCAAATTCGCCACTGGCGCCCTGTGCTCTTCACAGATGAAAGCAGGTTCACACTGAGCACGTGACAGAGTCTGGAGACGCCGTGGAGAACGTTCTGCTGCCTGCAACATCCTCCAGCATGACCGGTTTGGCGGTGGGTCAGTCATGGTGTGGGGTGGCATTTCTTTGGGGGGCCGCACAGCCCTCCATGTGCTCGCCAGAGGTAGCCTGACTGCCATTAGGTACCGAGATGAGATCCTCAGACCCCTTGTGAGACCATATGCTGGTGCCGTTGGCCCTGGGTTCCTCCTAATGCAAGACAATGCTAGACCTCATGTGGCTGGAGTGTGTCAGCAGTTCCTGCAAGAGGAAGGCATTGATGCTATGGACTGGCCCGCCCGTTCCCCAGACCTGAATCCAATTGAGCACATCTGGGACATCATGTCTCGCTCCATCCACCAACGCCACGTTGCACCACAGACTGTCCAGGAGTTGGCGGATGCTTTAGTCCAGGTCTGGGAGGAGATCCCTCAGGAGACCATCCGCCACCTCATCAGGAGCATGCCCAGGCGTTGTAGTGAGGCCATACAGGCACGTGGAGGCCACACACACTAATGAGCCTCATTTTGACTTGTTTTAAGGACATTACATCAAAGTTGGATCAGCTGTAGTGTGGTTTTCCACTTTAATTGTGAGTGTGACTCCAAATCCAGACCTCCATGGGTTGATAAATTGGATTTCCGTTGATTATTTTTGTGTGATTTTGTTGTCAGCACATTCAACTATGTAAAGGAAAAAGTATTTAATAAGATTATTTCTTTCATTCAGATCTAGGATGTGGGTTTTAAGTGTTCCCTTTTTTTAGCAGTATATATCTGCCTCACTCTCAGAGAAATCAGTAGTACTGCTAGGTTTTACACAGTAATAATATATATCTGCCTCACTCTCAGAGAAATCAGTAGTACTGCTAGGTTTTACACAGTAATAATATATATCTGCCTCACTCTCAGAGAAATCAGTAGTACTGCTAGGTTTTATACAGTAATAATATATATCTGCCTCACTCTCAGAGAAATCAGTAGTACTGCTAGGTTTTACACAGTAATAATATATATGTGCCTCACTCTCAGAGAAATCAGTAGTACTGCTAGGTTTTACACAGTAATAATATATATCTGCCTCACTCTCAGAGAAATCAGTAGTACTGCTAGGTTTTACACAGTAATAATATATATCTGTCTCACTCTCAGAGAAATCAGTAATACTGCTAGGTTTTATACAATAATAATATATATCTGCCTCACTCTCAGAGAAATCAGTAGTACTGCTAGGTTTTACACAGTAATAATATATATCTGCCTCACTCTCAGAGAAATCAGTAGTACTGCTTGGTTTTTAACAGTCAAATGTAACAAAGAACTACATGTTTAATAAAGAACTGTACAAATTATACATTAAATATTAAATACAGTAATATGAGATCTGTATGTAAAGCATTTACTTTTGAATTTAGCAGTTGTTTTTATCCAAGGCCTGGTTTCCCAAAAGCATCTTAAAGCTAAGTTTGTCATCATTAAAACATTCGTAGGAGCATCGTTAAATCTTTAAGCTGTTTCCCAAAACCATCGGTATTTACGTGGAACAGCTAAGTGCATCGCTAGACCATTCGTAGAACAGCTGAGTGAGTCGTTAGATGCTTTTTTACCCTCCCGCGTCACTTATACACAGAAGATCTCAACTAAACATTGATAAACCTTCTGTCTCTTTGTGACCACTGATAACTTCAGAACAAAGTTGACTACAAATACAAAGTTGCAAATGTCTTTAAAGTTGATAGAAACAAGTGACGTATAAAATTATGCTTCAAATGAAAACCAGGATGAGCATTAAAATATAAACAGTTGTCTATCGTCCTATTACAATCAGATTGAAATACGTTTTATGTTCAATCAATCAATCAAGTTCTATTTTGTTACTTGTAGGCTACTGTCTGTAATTTGTCTCAATATATTTCATGATGTGTATCCTAACATGAACCCAATGATGTGCCAAATCTGTGATTTAATGCATTTTTTCTTTAGTGCGTTTTTATTTATTATAAGAATTAGAATAAGCCTCGTCAATATTTGCAGCCAAAGGTGATAATATTTCTCTAGGTGCTGATCCGTCATCAGTATTGTGCAATATTTATAATGTTAAGGAAAGATTTGAATGGAGAAAACTGATCTGAGAGCAGCGCTCCCTTTCTTTCCATCCTGTTAGTATTGATACATGCTCCACCAGACGTGATACCTTGTAGTGCTGCTGATCCAGTTTCTACTGGTCTGACTGAGGATATGAACTCTGACCTGTTCACCAAACATGATACCTTGTCCTTGTATCTTGTAAATAAAAATAAACAAAGGAAATAGTAACACAATAAAGTAACAATAATGAGACTATAAGGAGTACCAGTACTGAGTCAATGTGCAGGGGTACCAGGTAGTTGAGGTAATAATGAGACTATAAGGAGTACCAGTACTGAGTCAATGTGCAGGGGTACCAGGTAGTTGAGGTAATAATGAGGCTATAAGGAGTACCAGTACTGAGTCAATGTGCAGGGGTACCAGGTAGTTGAGGTAATAATGAGACTATAACTGAGGTAATATGTACATGTAGGTAGGGGTAAAAGTGACTTGGCAATCAGGATACGGTTTTCATATCCTAATCCAGGGAGTGCACACAAACACTCACAAACACACACACAGGGAATGTTGCGTTTGATTAATGGTGTTTTAGGACTATGAAAATGGAGAAAATGTATTTGCCTATGGTTTCTGAAAACAACAAAAAGAAATTTGAAAATGGGAGAGGTGTCACGGGTGTCGTTGTGTAGAGATGACCAAAACGCAGCAGGAATGTGGATGCTCATCTTTATATTTATTAAATAAACAGAACACGGAAAAAACAACAAAACAAAAGAACGACAGACGACAGTTTTACAGGCTATACGCAGCAGTGCAAAATACAACTAAACACAAAAACCCCAGGTGAAAACAAGCTCCTAATATATGACTCCCAATCAGGAACAACGACGTACAGCTGTTCCTGATCGGGAGCCACACAGACAACAAAGAAATAGACAAACCAGAAAACCATAGCTAACCAAAACCAGAACATACACTAAAACCCCGGAATACATAAACCAAACACCCCTTTAATACTACACACACAACCCGAGCCATATAAAACAAATACCCCTCCTGCCACGTCCTGACCAAACTACAATACAAATACTCCCTCTACTGGTCAGGACGTGACAAGAGGAGACTGGAGACAGTGTTGTTTAACTCACTGACCATGACCCATGAGTTCTTCTCACCTTTGTTCAGTAGAAAAGTCTCCCTCTCTAAAGAGTATAGGTAGACCCATAGACTCGTCACTCTTCATGGACACACAGCTGGGAACAGGGGAGGCTGGTCTCTCCTGCTTGATTGGGCTTCAACACAACAGAGACAAACATTATATATCTCATCTACTCATTTTCAGAAATGTTCATAAATTAGATTTTATTGTTTAAAGACATTATGAAAGACATTGGTGTGTTTTTTCACTATTTAATCATGGCATCGGATTGTTCAACGACAGACATGTATTTGTTTAAAATCTATCACTTGATGGTTTCATTTCAGAGAGACAAATAATGTTTTTTTGTCAATGTGCAGGGGTACCAGGTAGTTGAGGTAATAATGAGACTATAAGGAGTACCAGTACTGAGTCAATGTGCAGGGGTACCAGGTAGTTGAGGTAATAATGAGACTATAAGGAGTACCAGTACTGAGTCAATGTGCAGGGGTACCAGGTAGTTGAGGTAATAATGAGACTATAAGGAGTACCAGTACTGAGTCAATGTGCAGGGGTACCAGGTAGTTGAGGTAATAATGAGACTATAAGGAGTACCAGTACTGAGTCAATGTGCAGGGGTACCAGGTAGTTGAGGTAATAATGAAACTATAATTGAGGTAATATGTACATGTAGGTAGAGGTAAAAGTGACTAGAGATTACACCTCCTCATCCTGGAAGTGCACACACACACATGGAGGGAATGTTGTGTTTGTTTAATATTGTTTTAGGACTATGTAAATGGAAAAAATAATTAGCCTATGGATTATGAAAACAACTAAAAGAAATGGGAAAATGACTAGAGACAGTGTTGTTTAACTCACGGACCATGACCCATGAGTTCTTCTTACCTTTGTTCAGTAGAAAAGTCTCCCTCTCCAAACTCTATAGGAGGACCCATAGACCAGTCACTCTTCATGGACACACAGCTGGGAACAGGGGAGGCTGGTCTCTCCTGCTTGATTGGTCTTCAACACAACAGAGACAAACATTACATATCTCGTCTACTCATTTTCAGAAATGTTCATAAATTAGATTTTATTGTTTAAAGACATTATGAAAGACATTGGTGTGTTTTTTCACTATTTAATCATGGCATCGGATTGTTCAACGACAGACATGTATTTGTTTAAAATCTATCACTTGATGGTTTCATTTCAGAGAGACAATGTTTTTTTGCAAAATGTTATATATCTGCCTTTCTCTCAAATGTGACCGAACGGCTCGGTCTTATGTAGCAAAATTTGAAATTGTGTTTTTCACATTTGATAATAGTAGAGCCTCAGAGCTAGAACATGGTATATCATACACTACAGTTGAGGAACAGTGGAAAAGTGTTTCTGCTTTGGAAGATGATATACTTGTAACCTCACTTTTGAGAAAATGGCCTTTGAATGTTTTGGTACCTGCTGGAGAGCTCTTTTTGGTCTACAGGGCTGTTACTTTGGCAGATAATGTCACCCATCTAAATAAATAATTTTATATATATAATTTACTAAATGTGTGATGTTTATGGTTAATGTCAGTTTCATTGTTTGTTTTGCAAAAAAAAAATATTTTTTGGTTTTAAGTGGTAAAATGAACTAGAAAATGTTATATTTAGCAATTCTGAGTAAATACTACTTTAGTAATAAATTACACATTATTCAGTACTACTGCAGTTGCTATATTATTCCAATAGATGGCAGCATAAGACCACAAATAACATTTCAGAAGATCCCCTACTTTAGTTGATAAAAACGTATTATACGAGTACATTCATTGTCAAATTCTCTCACAAGTAGCCAACTCAGCCCTGACAATAAGCTTGTGTCGTCAGCAGAAGCGAGCACTCTGCCTTCTCAAACAAGCGAGGGGCATGTTTAGGTAAATTTGCTAACCGGGAGGGTTACATGAGGTAATTTAATGATGGGCTGGAAGACACACTCTTGTCTTTTCTATTCCGAGGCTGTTTACTCAGATATTAAGATGATGTGTTATAATGCATGTATACTGAGGTTGAGGTTCTGACTAGTGATTATTTACCAGGGTTCAATACCTGCTATAGTCACTACTTTCTTACTCTCCCCAAAGCCTTCCCTGTGGCTCAGTTGGTAGAGCATGGTGTGTGCAACGCCAGGGTTGTGGGTTTGATTCCCACGGGGGGCCAGTAAAGAAAAATGCACGAAATAAAAATGAAATGTATGTATTCACTACCGTAAATTGCTCTGGATAAGAGTGTCTGCTAAAATGCAAATGTAACACAGTCCTGATATGTAGCTCACTAAAGTAATGAGTAACCATTTTAGAAAATCATGGGACATGTGGTTGCATGCTATTTTATGTCAATCATATTGCTGCCTGTAGCCTATAACTAACACTTAGTGGTCTTATGCTGCCATCTATTGGAAATATTTAGCAATTAAAAGTTATTAATTCACGTACAGACATTGGTGAGGCAGTTGAGAAATAAAGTGTATTTTTCTTCTTAATTCCTTAGATCAGTCTCAAACCTCATTTGCTGGACTTTCACATAGAGGTTACTAGGTCACCCAGTTAAAAAATATATATTTTACCTTTATATAACTAGGCAAGTTAGTTTAAGAACAAATACTTATTTTCAATGACAGACTAGGAACAGTGGGTTAGCTGCTTTGTTCAGGGGCAGAATGACAGATTTTTACCTCATCAGCTCGAGGATTCAATCTTGCAACCTTTTGGTTACTAGTCCAACACTCTAAACCTGCCGCCCCAGTTCAAACCACATTGAAAAAATAAAATGAATGTGGCTTGTTTATCAAGTGTTCTGCCTTGCAATAATACATATAATAAAATAACAAAACAAAAACAGCAAAATGCTTAGACAGGTTTTGAATAGTGTAGGTTTATAGCTCTCTTGATCCTCCCTGTGGCCTTCTGTGGTTACTATACAATTCATTCACGACACCTGCTAGGCTCATAATCTGAGGTAGCAACTGCGTCAGATCTACAAATCAATGAGCTAGACCTATCTATTTGGTTTGCAACTATGTGAACCTGCGCAACTCTGTGAACCTGCGATGCCTACGAACAAAGATTTCAATGCATATCAAATTACCCAGCAGCCATTTAGAAACAACAAGTCATCAAAAAAGTGTTATTTCTTAATTAAAAAAATGTACTCTGGATGTTTAAATCGGCCACATCTGAAAAAGAGGACAGGGACATGCGTTTTGTCTAGGTGGTATACCTTTTTCTGAAAACAAATATGGTTAACCATGACCAGAAAATGGTTAACGTTTAGGACTGTAGGCCACCAAGCGAACAGGGATAGCACTCACAAAGTAGCCAGAACTCTGTTAATAATAATAAGTTACCTGATAATAATAATAATTGAGGTCAGCCTACAAGGTTAATAATAATTTACCCGAGGTCGACGTTCACGGTTATTGCCGACAGGTCTCATTGATAACAAAGAAGCTGCCATTTTAATGCAGAACAATGAGCTGGGAATAGAACGTTCAGAAGGTGAGTTGGCATCACGGTGCTCAATTGAACTAATAAGAGCTGGCAGGGTGAAAAATGACCTAAAATAAGGTCTGTTTTTTAGCGATTACTTTATAACATAACGTCAAATTATGAAACTGAGCTCCATGGAGGATGCAATGAACTAGTTTTCATCAGAAAAACTGTCCAGCCTACTTGAGGCGCCCGAAAATAATATTCAAAAGTTCGGTCCTTGGACACAGAGGGGTTAAACACTAAAGTTACCGTCCATCTAGTGAAGAGAGGAGAATCGGACAGAGGTAACTTCTGCCGAAGTCGGTCCCTCTCCTTGTTCGGGCGGTGTTCGGCAGTCGACACTACCGACCTTCTAGCCATCATTGATCCATTTTTCATTTTCCATTGGTTTTGTCTTGTCTTCCTACACACCTGGTTCCAATCCCATCAATGACATGTTGTGTATTTAACCCTCTGTTTCCCCTCATGTCCTTGTCGGAGATTGTTTGTTGTATGTAGGTGTTTATTGTTATTCTGGTGTGCGACGGGTTTTGCACCCTCTATTTGTTATTTTGTAAACTTTGGTTTTCTGAGGTTTTGATGTTTATTAAACAGCTCAGTTTTTACCAAGTTCATTCTCCTGCGCCTGACTTCCCTGCCACCAGCATGCAACGCATTACAGCATCCATCAACGAGAGAGGGAAAAGCCCTCCACGGGATTTAACAGGTGGAAGTAACAACCGGGGAGCTCCATCAGTCCACAAGAAATGCAGGCAGCCAGTGATGATGTAGTGGAAGCTAGGATAACTAGGATGCTGCTGGTAGAGTAGCTAGCTAGCTTACCTAGCTGTACCGACTAGCTAGGATAACTAGGATGCTGCTGGTAGAGTAGCTAGCTAGCTTACCTAGCTGTACCGACTAGCTAGGATAACTAGGATGCTGCTGGTAGAGTAGCTAGCTAGCTTACCTAGCTGTACCGACTAGCTTGGCGAGCTAGCAGGTCGTTCGTCTGTTCCTCATCTCGAGGATGATGACAAATCCGGTGAACCACAAAATGAAACGAGGACAGCGAGTGAAAACGATCTGGCTACACTCATACTGCCCCTGACCGTAAAGCAAAACACAAATTAAACGATAAACTTCGGCGTTTCAACACTGTAGTGAACTCCATCGTTATTCCCCATGATCACCTCAGCCCACTCTGCGCGTAACTGGACAATATCCTTGGCGCCACAACGTACGTGGGCACGGGGAGTTCCAGAACGTGACATGAGCAGTGCAACACAAAACAACTAAACACAGTATTTACAGTGGGTTACATTAGTAATGTTCATTTTGTATTATTATGTAAAACAAAATTATGTTGAGATCTGGTGGGTGGGGGTGATAAGAACGGAGCAGAAGATACAGTTTTGTTGCTTGCTGTAACTAATGGTCAAAGTTGTATTGTAATGTATGTATTGTATTGTATTGTAAAAAAAAGTCAGCCAGAGTTGAAGTGGACCATCATTCAAACAAAGAGATGCCTCCCTGACCACCAGTGTGTTTGGATATAATGAAAACTAATTCAGTGAAGAAGAACCTCTAGAGTTCTGATCAAAGAGCCCTATAAAGGGTTCTATATATATTATATATATACTGTATACTCAGACACTTCCTAACCTCCTATTAAGGGTTCTATATATATTCTATATATACTGTATACTCAGACAGGCTAACCTCCTATAAAGGGTTCTATATATATTCTATATATACTGTATACTCAG
This sequence comes from Salmo trutta, assembly GCF_901001165.1. NCBI lineage: Eukaryota > Metazoa > Chordata > Actinopteri > Salmoniformes > Salmonidae > Salmo > Salmo trutta. Next base: position 42,706,612 of record NC_042988.1, read on the forward strand.
ACACTTCCTAACCTCCTATAAAGGGTTCTATATATATATTATATATATACTGTATACTCAGACAGGCTAACCTCCTATAAAGGATTCTATATATATTCTATATATACTGTATACTCAGACACTTCCTAACCTCCTATAAAAGGTTCTATATATATTCTATATATACTGTATACTCAGACAGGCTAACCTCCTATAAAGGGTTCTATATAGAACTTTAGTGGTTCTGTATATTAAGCAAGATAGAACCCTTTTTGGTTTAAACAGGAGTGAAGAGTGTGTTGATATAACGGATATATTGTCAGAATTCAGCTTGAAACAACGATCAGAATTAGTCAAAAGGTTATGCATGCCAACATATTAGGCAGTTATTAAGAGGCTAAATGATTGTGTCATGCAAAAATTCTATAAATTCTACAGAACAACAATATTTTACAGACAACATGAAGGTCCCCATAAGCAATAATTTCTGATGAAAAATAACAAATGTGAAAAAATTGTAGATATAACGTTTTAGAAACAATGTTCTTAAACCAAATTGTCAGCTCACCTCTTAACTTTGGTGTCATGTTCCCCAGAGAGACTCATTTTAGAGGCAGGGCCCCCCTCCTCTCTCTCCCCAGAGAGACTCATTTTAGAGGCAGGGCCCCCCTCCTCTCTCTCCCCAGAGAGACTCATTTTAGAGGCAGGGCCCCCCTCCTCTCTCTCCCCAGAGAGACTCATTTTAGAGCACTGTCCCCTAAACAGAGATCCAACATGTTGGTTGTGGTTAACACAGTGACAACTAAACAGAGATCCAACATGTTGGTTGTGGTCAACACAGTGACAACTAAACAGAGATCCAGCATGTTGGTTGTGGTTAACACAGTGACAACTAAACAGAGATCCAACATGTTGGTTGTGGTTAACACAGTAACAACTAAACAGAGATCCAGCATGTTGGTTGTGGTTAACACAGTGACAACTAAACAGAGATCCAGCATGTTGGTTGTGGTTAACACAGTAACAACTAAACAGAGATCCAGCATGTTGGTTGTGGTTAACACAGTGACAACTAATTATTGAAGGTCAATTGTTCTATTTTATTCATTTTCTCTTAAAAATAAAACATTTACTAACAGACATAGAAACAGTCAGGTGATTTAATGCATCACATGAACATGTAGTTGTGATTTATATTTTTCACCTTTTCTCCGTGTAGTGGAACTAGTAATAATAATAATAATAATAATAATAATAACAATAATAATAATATTAATAATAATGTCTCACTTTTTCTTTTGATAATTTCTCTCATTCTAGTGTGTTGCTTTGCTCAACAGGTATGATATTATAATGCTGTTACTGAATCCAGTTCATAATAACAATGTTAAGAAAAGTATGTTCAGTGGTTTCATACCAAATTACACAGGAAGCAGGAGCTCATTGTAATTTAGAAAACAACAAATGTTCTGATATTCTGAAAGATGATTTACAACTATGATACATTAACATTTTTACAAATGGTAAAATAATCACGATAAACAAATTGTATAATACGATATATAAACAATATGTTATTGAATTTGACTTGCCTACGCCCAGTTAGCGCCATTTTGTATGATTGAACTGTCACGTAGCTGTCCCAGGTGAAATGGACTGTTAGATCTGAGTGTTTTACTGTCATTCACTATACTAAAATAACACCATACATTTAATGTCCCTACACACTTTACAATAATCCCTGGGAAGATTCTTACCTTGTAGCCTGAATTCACAACCAGAACATGTCAAGTCATTGAGATATTTTCCGTTGTTCTGAGAGAGCAGCTTCCTGATGACAAGTGGCTCTGTATCTATGTTCTAGGTACAGTTGATCTTTGGATGCAATAATATCTGGTCAAAGTCCAGTGACACAACACCATAATATATCATAAACATAACAGCAGTTTAACCTTTGGCCAGTAAAGGCCATGACATACTATAAAACAGGGTTCGTCAACTAGGTTTGGCTTCGGGACAATTTTTATCTGAGTTAAAGTCGCCGGGCCAGAACATAATTAGCATATAATATTAGCATAATTAATAGGGCTACACTACAAATTTAACAACATTTTAACACATTTGATTAGTACATAATACATTCAGTGACAATACAATAATTTTGATCTGATTAAGTTAATAAAATCACTAATATCTCTATTCAATTATAATTCTTTGTTTATTTCTCTGTGCGTTGATTGGTGGTAAAAACAGGTCTACGTAGCCTACTGTAGTCTACACTACTTTATTAATGTCAACATTCATTCAGAACAATTAGCTTGATAGCAAGAGAACGTGTCGCTCTCAAAAAGTAGCAAAAGAAAGGTTGAAAATGAAAATAGAAGTTTCAGGGAAGAACAGACAGAGAGATATACATTCATATTACTATCTTTCGCCAAGCCAGTGTGTCTTGTTGCAATGAAAATGTCACTGTTTGCAAATAATTCAATTTCAGACGGCATTATGAATCTAAGCATGGTACTTTCAAAGTGGACTTCCCGCCCCAGACAGAGGCCTGACGCAGAAACACTGAAGCATTAACTACAAGCTACAAACACGGCAGTAGAATCCCGCTTCGTGGCCTGACCCAACAACAGAAGGTCACAAGTGCTTCCTAAAAGCATCCTGGGTTCTAACCAAACACAACATGCCCTTCACAGACGCAGAGCTATTAAAAAACTGCATGATGACAGTTTTGGAGGAATTGGCTACAGACAAGTCTATGGATAGCATAATTGCGTCTGTCAAACTGGTGCCCCTGTCTGCGTCAACAGCCAGACACCGTGTCTGTGCTCTGAAGGATGACATGCATAGGATTGTACTGGAGGGGCTCAGTCAGGCTGAGCATTTTCCCCTGGCTATTGATGAGAGAACTGACAACACTGATGTAGCACAGTTGTGTGTATATGTCCGTTATTTTCATGGAAATGACTTTAAAGAAGAGCTACAGGCACTGATTCCCCTTGAAGGATACACCACCGGGGACGTTCCCCTGGAAGGACACACCACGGGGGACGTTCCCCTGGAAGGACACACCACCGGGGACGTTCCCCTGGAAGGACACACCACCGGGGACATCCTATTCACAAAAGCTGGAACAATTGTTTACGCAGCATGGCTTGTCATTCGAAGAAGTCAACTCTGTGGTGCCCGACGGGGCTCCTGCTATGGTGGACAGAGGTTTCTGATGGACTCCTGCTATGGTGGACAGAGGTTTCTGATGGACTCCTGCTATGGTGGACAGAGGTTTCTGATGGACTCCTGCTATGGTGGACAGAGGTTTCTGATGGGGCTCCTGCTATGGTTGACAGACACAGGGGCATGGTCAGCAAGTTGAAGGAAATCACCCCACAAATGAATGGCTTGCATTGTCTCATCCATCAGAGTTTGTTGTGTACCAGACTAAACATGGTTTACATTTTCTCATCCATCAGAGTGTGTTGTGTACCAGACTAAACATGGTTTACATTGTCTCATCCATCAGAGTGTACCAGACTAAACATGGTTTACATTGTCTCATCCATCAGAGTGTGTTGTGTACCAGACTAAACATGGTTTACATTGTCTCATCCATCAGAGTGTGTTGTGTACCAGACTAAACATGGTTTACATTGTCTCATCCATCAGAGTGTGTTGTGTACCAGACTAAACATGGTTTACATTGTCTCATCCATCAGAGTGTGTTGTGTACCAGACTAAACACTGAGCTAATAGATGTGATGGATAAAGTAATGCGCATAATCAACTTTGTCAGGGAGACATCAAGTAACACAACACCGTGTTTTCAGCCAGCTGGTGACAGAATCAGAGGAGTCCATCCAGGATGATATCCTGCTTCACAACAACGTGCGCTGGCTGAGTAAAGGAAAAGCTCCAGAGACATTCTGTGAGCTGCATGACCAGGTTGTGGATGTTGCAGAAAAAGCTAAATGAGGGCAGCAGCAGACCTTCGTATTTTGGAAATTGAGGAATTCCTCTCAGATGTTGCTTTTTTGGCGACATTCTGTAACTTAAACAGGTTAAATCTGCAGTTACAAGGACGAGGGAAAACAGTTGTGGACTTGAGGCCTTTACTAGGAAGCTTGAGTTGTTCGATATGGACTTGTTCTCTGGAAGGTTACTGCTCTTCAGCACACTGAAGAAACGACAGGCAGAGGGACCAGACAACTTCTCCTCCAGATTTGAAGACTACAGCATGCCCAACGATATCATTTAGTTTTAATGTGATATTCTCACAGTCTGCCCTGGTGGATAATTCTCCTCCCTTGCTAAGAAAACGATACCCTCGCTGGATAAGGCTGTAATTCAAAATGAACTGATTGAATTCCATTGAGCCATCTGTTTGTTCTGTCGTTAAAGGACAGACATCACCTTTCAATTATGGTTTTATGTAGAATGCTACATTCAAATCAGTTAAGAACCAAATCTTATTTTCAATGACAGCCTAGGAACAGTGGGTTAACTGCCTTGTTCAGGGGCAGAACAACAGATTTTGTACATTGTCAGCTCGGGGATTTGATCTTGCAACCATTTCGGTTACTAGTCCAACTGCTCTAACCACTAGGCTTCACTACCACCCCAAATTTCTGGCCAATTGTAAATAGGCTAAATAAATAAAAATCCCACTTCTATTAGGCCATTTTGTTTTCTTGTAAAAGATGCTGTTAAGCCACATAGCCTAGCTCAGACAGTTAAGTTATTTTATATGGGCCTTCGCCCCCGCATAGCCTAGCTCAGACAGTTAAGTTATTTATATGGGCCTTCGTCCCCACATAGCCTAGCTCAGACAGTTAAGTTATTTTATATGGGCCTTCGCCCCCACATAGCCTAGCTCAGACAGTTCAGTATTTTATATGGGCCTTCGCCCCCACATAGCCTAGCTCAGCCAGATAAGTTATTTATATGGGCCTTCACCCCCGCATAGCCTAGCTCAGCCAGTTAAGTTATTTTATATGGGCCTTCGCCCCCACATAGCCTAGCTCAGCCAGATAAGTTATTTATATGGGCCTTCGCCCCCACATAGCCTAGCTCAGCCAGTTAAGTTATTTTATATGGGCCTTCGCCCCCACATAGCCTAGCTCAGCCAGAAAAGTTATTTTATATGGGCCTTCGCCCCCACATAGCCTAGCTCAGCCACTTAAGTTATTTTATATGGGCCTTCGCCCCCGCATAGCCTAGCTCAGCCAGTTATGTTATTTATATGGGCCTTTGCTCTGAAGACATGGACTCCAATTAAGCCCTCTTGTTGTTTGAAAAGTCACATTGAAATGAATATTATTGTTGAAATGAATTACTCGACTGGTGTAGGTGTTCTCCATCTGTTGCTGTGCAACACTTGCATAACAAGTTATCTATATTTTCAGCACCAGGCGTTTTTCACCTCCTATTGATTGCGCTGCAGTTCCCGCTTTAGGTTTCAGCACCACTAAATGGTCCTCTGCCTGCTTTATTAGTCTCCTGCATTCTCTCCTGATGAATGAAGTTAAAATGTAACTTGTGCATTATTTAGGGAGGGTAACATTGTAGATACTCTACACCACCATTATTTAGGGAGGGTAACATTGTAGATACTCTACACCACCATTATTTAGGGAGGTCACATTGTAGATACTCTACACCAGCATTATTTAGGGAGGTCACATTGTAGATACTCTATACCACCATTATTTAGGGAGGTCACATTGTAGATACTCTACACCACCATTATTTAGGGAGGTCACATTGTAGATACTCTATACCACCATTATTTAGGGAGGTTACATTGTAGATACTCTATACCACCATTATTTAGGGAGGTAACATTGTAGATACTCTATACCACCATTATTTAGGGAGGTAACATTGTAGATACTCTATACCACCATTATTTAGAGAGGTTACATTGTAGATACTCTATACCACCATTATTTAGGGAGGTTACATTGTAGATACTCTACACCACCATTATTTAGGGAGGTCACATTGTAGATACTCTACACCACCATTATTTAGGGAGGTCACATTGTAGATACTCTATACCACCATTATTTAGGGAGGTCACATTGTAGATACACTACACCACCATTATGTAGGGAGGTCACATTGTAGATACTCTACACCACCATTATTTAGGGAGGTCACATTGTAGATACTCTATAGCACCATTATTTAGGGAGGTCAAATTGTAGATACTCTACACCACCATTATTTAGGGAGGTAACATTGCAGATACTCTACACCACCATTATTTAGGGAGGTTACATTGTAGATACTCTATACCACCATTATTTAGGGAGGTCATATTGTTGATACTCTATACCACCATTATTTAGGGAGGTCACATTGTAGATACTCTACACCACCATTATTTAGGGAGGTAACATTGTAGATACACTACACCACCATTATTTAGGGAGGGTCACATTGTAGATACTCTACACCACCATTTCGAATACAGTAGGACCTCTTTCCATTTGTCCTATTGAAACACACAGAAAACTATAGTATTTAGCCTAAAGCAGCATATGATTTTACAGTAGACTATAGATGTAGGCTACTGTATAGTCACATGGCACAGTGTTAAAATGTTAGAGCAGCACATTGGTCTGAACAAATCCTCTTAGTGAATGTCTCTTAATAATAAAAAAGCATCAAAATGTATGAGAATATTGCATTTTGAAATGCAAATACTAATGAATCTGTAGACAAATTGAAATAGTGATTCGGACGTCAGTGGATCTGTGTGAGGGATGCGTCAGATCAATTAAGGCATTTTGAAGGGGCTGAATGTTGCACCATTGATAAAGCAGATCAACAGAGCTCGGGTTAGAGTAAGGAAGAAAACTACAAAATGGCGCAATATTTGTAGTTCACAACTTTTCTGGTTTCTGTAACAATGTCAGTTGTTTAGCCTATTTGTTACATACATTATTTAAAACCAACGTTATATATGAAAACATAGCTGTGATTCAAACAAAAGAACGATGGAGCAACAAGAAGTGATTAATCAGAACATTCAGAAAGAATCCCAGCTGAGACATAGGAGAAAGAAATTTAAAGGTAATTTCAGACTTAGCCGACATACGCAGCATTTACCATGAATGCAGTCTCCGCGAAAGCGGGAACATTTCCTTTAAATTTCAACAACTTGTAGGCCTATGTATGCTGTATGTATGCTGTATGTATGCTGTGTGTATGCTGTATGTATGCTGTACGTATGCAGTACGTATGCTGTATGTATGCTGTATATATGCTGTATGTATGCTGTGTGTATGCAGTATGTATGCTGTATGTATGCTGTGTGTATGCTGTGTGTATGCTGTATGTATGCTGTACGTATGCAGTACGTATGCTGTATGTATGCTGTATGTATGCTGTATGTATGCTGTGTGTATGCTGTGTGTATGCTGTATGTATGCTGTATGTATGCAGTATGTATGCTGTATGTATGCTGTATGTATGCAGTATGTATGCTGTATGTATGCAGTATGTATGCTGTATGTATGCTGTATGTATGCTGTATATATGCTGTGTGTATGCTGTATGTATGCTGTATGTATGCTGTATGTATGCTGTATATATGCTGTATATATGCTGTATGTATGCTATGTGTATACTGTATGTATGCTGTATGTATGCTGTATATATGCTGTATCTATGCTGTATGTATGCTGTATGTATGCTGTATGTATGCTGTATATGAATATGTGTATCCTGGCCTATATGATGAGTAACGTTATATTCAACCCAGCCCATGTAGTGTTTCAGGGGTTCAGATAGTGAAAACTGATGTGTTTTAAGCTCTCGCCCAAAGCCTGTTGGCTTGGCATGTGGACATAAACTTTCTGATCAATCAAATATGTTCTTATTCTTATCATTACAAGTCTCTAGTAGAACAATCAAGCTGTTTCCCCAGTTTACTGAGGAGTATATTCAACCCCAGCTAAAAGACTACAGACCTATTTATTAACATAAAGTCCACCACTGTAAGAGTCCTCAGTTGTAGTGAGAACATTGTGTCATATGTTTAAGGGGGGTTTCATGATTGTGATTCCAAAATGTTACAGTGCTGAGGAACTGTAATGGTTTGAATACACCTGCTCTTTCTGTGATGAACTACAACTCCCTGTTTCACGTTGCATCACGTCCAGCGGCGGCGACCGGGAAATGGCACCGAAATTGTAGTTCTAACCCCTTTGATGTTTGTTTAGAATAATGATTTATTAAATGTGCTACTTCGACCACACCATGGCCTCCAGTCTCCCCTCTCCTGCAAAGTCAATTTCTGAGAAATTATGAGTCTACAAGGCTTAATCTCTAAATGTGTTTCTCTCTAGGCTACATACTGAACCCTTAAAGCTACAATCCTTAGTTACTAAACCCATTTTTGGACGGTTAAATGTTGAGGAGCCAGACAGGATCAGCTGCAGAAGTTATTATTTCATTTAAAGATGACAATGGTGATCTAGATATTCACATGACAATATTTACACAATAATCTACATTGATGATGATGATCTTGTAACGGCTGTCTTCTGAAGTGAACCAAGGCGCAGCAGGTATGTACTCATGGTCATTTATTGCCAAAAAAGGAGTAGAGTATTCACTTAACAACAAAAGGGGCGACACCAGTGACAGTTCTACAGGCTATAAAAGCAGTGCAAAAAACAACCACCCACAACCCCACAAGGCAAAGTAGGCACCTTATGTGTGACTCCCAATCAACCACAACCCTCTACAGCTGTGCTTGATTGGAAGTGACACGGCCAAAATCAATGAAACAATAACAAACACACACTCCCTTCTGCCACGTCCTGACCCAACTACCCCCTCTACTGGTCAGGACGTGACAGATCTAGATATTCACATGACAATATTTACACAATAATCTATATTGATGATGGTGATCTAGATATTCACATGACAATGTTTACACAATAATCTACATTGATGATGGTGATCTAGATATTCACATGACAATATTTACACAATAATCTACATTGACTTGCCAAGTTAAATAAAGGTTAAATAAAATATATTTAAAATCTCCACAACTAACAGGTCAATGAATAGACAAAACTTTGGAGGAAGCAAACCTGTCTATTCCATTAGACTCTTGTGGTATATCAGGCTCAAGTCAGGTTCTCCTCACCATGACATCAATAGTAAATGACATGCAACAATGGCCTGTATCACATCTAACAATTAAACAGAAATGTGCTTCTTTCAACCCCAAAAGAGCAATAAAACATACCATTATAAACAAAGGGCAGGAATACAATGACATCAATTAAAACACAATGGACATGTTAAAAACAACACACCCTCAGCCTCATTCATCTATTACTCCATCAATATCACCATCTTTGTTGTAGTCATCACCCTCAGCCTCATTCATCTATTCCTCCATCAATATCACCATCGTTGTCATCGTCGACATCATAATAGTCATCCTCTTCCTCTTCATAATTTCTGCCCTCAATAAAAGCCCTTCTGAACGATTCACATTGTCCTTCTGCGTGCTGTAGCTCATCAAGCTTTCCAGCAAGGACAGCTCTTTCCCCAAGACAACATCCATCTTGCTCTGTGTAATGTTGTAAGGCCTCCACGATCAGTTCCTGCTCTGTGTAATGTTGTAAGGCCTCCACGATCAGTTCCTGCTCTGTGTAATGTTGTAAGGCCTCCACGATCAGTTCCTGCTCTGTGTAATGTTGTAAGGCCTCCACGATCAGTTCCTGCTCTGTGTAATGTAAGTCCTCCACGATCAGTTCCTGCTCTGTGTAATGTTGTAAGGCCTCCACGATCAGTTCCTGCTCTGTGTAATGTTGTAAGGCCTCCATTATCAGTTCCTGCTCTGTGTAATGTTGTATGGCCTCCACGATCAGTTCCTGCTCATGTGAGTAGAACTTCTTGACAGTGAAGACATCTTCCTCAATGAAGCGCTTTTCTCTTCACAAAGAGCACAAAGAGCCTTTGCATGAGGTGAACCTTCCCATAATCCTCTGCTCCTCCTGCTCTCCAGGACCAAGCAGTGTTGTCCACCTGCACTGCATCCTCATACACCAGTGCCTGTAGGAGCTGTGAGGACAAATGTTGTCTCCTCAGTTTGTAGTCTTTCACATGTGTTTTTATGCTACTACCGACCATGGCCTTTTGGACAGGTGGTTGGCAATACCTTGACCATCTATTGATAACAGATAATCAATACCTTGACCATCTATTGAGAACAGATAATCAATACCTTGACCATCTTTTGATAACAGATAATCAATACCTTGACCATCTATTGATAACAGATAACCAATACTTTGACCATCTATTGATAACAGATAATCAATACCTTGACCATCTATTGATAACAGATAACCAATACATTGACCATCTATTGATAACAGATAACCAATACCTTGACCATCTATTGATAACAGATAAAACAGACAGAAAAAAAGTGTTGTTCCTAAAACATAACAACAGTGACAGATGTGACAACATTTCTAATCAATACTGAAATTCTATGTTTAGATTATTGATACAATGGTTTACCTGGAAGAGACTGTGCAGTTTCTGCCATTTCCCTTTCTGCCTCTGTTGAACTTCAGTTGCTGGGGAAAACCTCTGTGGCAGAGAGTCCACTAAAACAAAACAACAGGACATGTTAGGAACATCACTAGAGTCAACCAGCATCAAGTAAATGAAGAACAATTCCAAGTGTACTAACGTTTCCTCTGGCGTATCTTTTTCCCATGGTGGAGAAGTGCATCAGTCAGGAGGTCAATACGATGGGACGGCCTCATTTCTTTGGTGACCTTCCCAAAGCGCCTCAGATACGACCACAGCCTCTCCATCTGCTCCCCATCTGCCAGTCCAGCACCTTCCACATATCAGGTGTTGAATTTCATCTAGAAATATAAAATCATGTCATACCATGGTAAAAGGGTTATTTGGTTAAACCTTATAAAATATGAATAAATACCTACTGATAATATTAATGATCCTGTTCAAGTACCTGACATGGCAAGTCATGTCCATCAGCATGGAAAACTGGAACAACCAATCTGGTCCCATGACTCAATTCAGGAAAGTTTCTCTAAAAGGATATAGACAAAATGTTCACGTTAAAACTATTTTTGGAGAAAACTGCTTTTCAAATGTTAAAGTCAATGAGATCTTGAATAAAAAAGGTTAATTACTTGCACATGTGGCTGCATCTTGCATCAATGTCCTCCATGAAGATGAGACTGATGTTCTGGCCTCTCATCCCCTCCTTCATCTCTCAGCAGGTTCACTGCATCTGGCATTACTGTCCTCCACGAAGATGAGATTGATGTTCTGGCCTCTCATCCCCTCCTTCATCTCTCAGCAGGTTCACTGCATCTGGCATCAATGTCCTCAATGAGCTGTTGCCTGAAGCAGATCACACACAGTGGTACCAGGTTCAGTGTCTAAATGGATGTTGCCTGAGACAACCAATAATATTACATTCAACATACACAATACCAACATACCATCTCCAACCATCAGACCACTGAGTCAAACAATAATATTACATTCAACATACACAATACCAACATACCGTCTCCAACCATCAGACCACTGAGTCAAACAATAATATTACATTCAACATACACAATACCAACATACCGTCTCCAACCATCAGACCACTGAGTCAACCAATAATATTACATTCAACATACACAATACCAACATACCGTCTCCAACCATCAGACCACTGAGTCAAACAATAATATTACATTCAACATACACAATACCAACATACCGTCTCCAACCATCAGACCACTGAGTCAAACAGATGCAGTGGAGGGACAACTGCATCATTTAAATATGAATTAGTGGCCAGGTTTGATATCATGAGTTCAAATAACTCTAGATGTTGTTCACATTCCCTTCCAGTTGTGCATGAGGTAACAATGGAAGGTATCCTTAAAATGCAGCACATATTACATTCAGGCATTACCCCTGTCAGTGATATGGGCTTACAAACGAATCGATTCACATCAGCTTGGTTTGCAAAGTACTTTCTGCCATGTTTTGGTGGCTTAGAACTTGATTCAGACGGCTGTTTCCAAACCAAAAAGTCCATCCACTGCTACCACCACTGTTCCATTGTCCTGTAAAGAGATGTCTAATATACCTGGATACAACTTTATAGTTGTTGGACTCCAGGAAGAGGAGCTGCTGCTTCCACCACTGTTCCATTGTCCTGTAAAGAGATGTCTAATATACCTGGATACAACTTTATAGTTGTTGGACTCCAGGAAGAGGAGCTGCTGCTACCATCACTGTTCCATTGTCCTGTAAAGAGATGTCTAATATACCTGGATACAACTTTATAGTTGTTGGACTCCAGGAAGAGTAGCTGCTGCTACCACCACTCTTCCATTGTCCTGTAAAGAGATGTCTAATATACCTGGATACAACTTTATAGTTGTTGGACTCCAGGAAGAGGAGCTGCTGCTACCACCACTGTTCCATTGTCCTGTAAAGAGATGTCTAATATACCTGGATACAACTTTATAGTTGTTGGACTCCAGGAAGAGTAGCTGCTGCTACCACCACTGTTCCATTGTCCTGTAAAGAGATGTCTAATTTACCTGGATACAACTTTATAGTTGTTGGACTCCAGGAAGAGTAGCTGCTGCTTTGTAACAGATCATGGGGATCCCAATAAACAAATAGAATGAAAGACTAATGGCAGGCAGAAATATGGCATCAGATAAATAAGAGACCGACATCTTCACTTTTCCTGACAAGCTCTGCTTCGTTATGGAACAACCATAAATACACATTAGGAGGAAAGGTGGTTGTCTGGAAAGAGTGGGAGAGGTTTTGTTTTAGCCTCAACACTAATACATTTCACTTCTGCTTTTACTGTCAACTTGAATTAGAGTGTGGCTGTGGAAGACTGGTCCCTTGATGATGTCTGCAAGTGGCTGAGTACCAATGATCTCCATGATTCCATCCCATCATTCCAAGGTTCACAATCTGTCTGCAGAATGCCAACTCTATTCAACTGTCCACTTTGCAACGAGCATCCTTTCTCTGTGTCCAGACTACTCACACATATTGTCCTCTATCACCAGCATGAACCACATGTTGTAATTACCTGTGGAGTTAATGGGTGTGGGAAAACAAATAGATGTTTCAGTGTCTATCAGTCACACATCTACCAAAACCACACAGAGCTTTTAAGAGACAACTTAGATGAGAATTGTCCTCACAATGAATCCCATTGAAGATGACATGAGTGATGTAGAGAGTATGCCAGAGGCTGAATATGTTCAAGCCACAGAGATCAACACTGAGCAGCTAATTGAAGGTCTCAAAACAGTATCTGTCTTTTTATTTAGTAAATCAGGAAAGAACACTGCATCCCAGCTACGGTACAGAAAAACATTGTTGAGGACCTCAGAACCATTTTGAATGCATTTATGACCCACTACAGTGATCCCCTCAGGTTTCATCTGACAAATAAATGTGGTTGAACATTACAATCTCAGGGACTTTCTTAACAACTCTGCAGTATTTGAGGAATGCATTAGATGGATAAGCTCTGAGTGGATGCTGGAGCATTACTGTGTGAAAGAATTGGACATGGTCAGGACAACTGAAGTACCACTGAGCAACAAAGAAGGTTATAGAACAAGGTCGTTTCAATACAGCTACATAGTCTCCAGGCTATATGAATATAAAGAGACATGAGACAAAACAATCATAATGAATCAGATTACATGGAGAGGGGGACCTGATCCTAGATCATAATGAATCAGATTACATGGAGAGGAGGGACCTGATCCTAGATCATAATGAATCAGATTACATGGAGAGGAGGACCTGATCCTAGATCATAATGAATCAGATTACATGGAGAGGGGGACCTGATCCTAGATCATAATGAATCAGATTACATGGAGAGGGGGACCTGATCCTAGATCATAATGAATCAGATTACATGGCCCCCAGGCTATATGAATATAAAGACATGAGAAAAAACAATGGACCTGTTGAATGTAATAAGTTATAAGACCTCTATGATTCATTTCATTCTTCAGTTCTACCAGCGAATGTGAGATGTTTAGATTCCGTAACATTTGAGGAGACATACTGTAATTTATCAGGCCATCTTTTCCCCTCCCTTTCTGGCTGCCCTCCTTCTTCCCTTCTAAGTTCAAGTTTGTTTATTTGTCATATAGATGGAGGACACAGTGTGTTTATTTGCCATATAGATGGAGGACACAGTGTGTTTATTTGTCATATACATGGAGGACACAGTGTGTTTATTTGTCATATACATGGAGGACACAGTGTGTTTATTTGTCATATACATGGAGGACACAGTGTGTTTATTTGTCATATACATGGAGGACACAGTGTGTTTATTTGTCATATACATGGAGGACACAGTGTGTTTATTTGTCATATACATGGAGGACACAGTGTGTTTATTTGTCATATACATGGAGGACACAGTGTGTTTATTTGTCATATACATGGAGGACACAGTGTGTTTATTTGTCATATAGATGGAGGACACAGTGTGTTTATTTGCCATATACATGGAGGACACAGTGTGTTTATTTGCCATATAGATGGAGTACACAGTGTGTTTATTTGCCATATAGATGGAGGACACAGTGTGTTTATTTGTCATATACATGGAGGACACAGTGTGTTTATTTGTCATATACATGGAGGACACAGTGTGTTTATTTGTCATATACATGGAGGACACAGTGTTTATTTGTCATATAGATGGAGGACACAGTGTGTTTATTTGTCATATGCATGGAGTACACAGTGTGTTTATTTGCCATATACATGGAGGACACAGTGTGTTTATTTGTCATATACATGGAGGACACAGTGTGTTTATTTGTCATATACATGGAGTACACAGTGTGTTTATTTGTCATATACATGGAGGACACAGTGTTTATTTGTCATATAGATGGAGGACACAGTGTGTTTATTTGTCATATACATGGAGGACACAGTGTTTATTTGTCATATACATGGAGGACACAGTGTGTTTATTTGTCATATACATGGAGTACACAGTGTGTTTATTTGTCATATACATGGAGGACACAGTGTGTTTATTTGTCATATACATGGAGTACACAGTGTGTTTATTTGTCATATACATGGAGGACACAGTGTGTTTATTTGTCATATACATGGAGGACACAGTGTTTATTTGTCATATACATGGAGGACACAGTGTGTTTATTTGTCATATACATGGAGGACACAGTGTGTTTATTTGTCATATACATGGAGTACACAGTGTGTTTATTTGTCATATACATGGATTACACAGTGTGTTTATTTGCCATATACATGGAGGACACAGTGTGTTTATTTGTCATATACATGGAGGACACAGTGTGTTTATTTGCCATATAGATGGAGGACACAGTGTGT
The DNA here is from genome assembly GCF_901001165.1 of Salmo trutta. Classification (NCBI taxonomy): domain Eukaryota; kingdom Metazoa; phylum Chordata; class Actinopteri; order Salmoniformes; family Salmonidae; genus Salmo; species Salmo trutta. Next base: position 42,722,050 of record NC_042988.1, read on the forward strand.
TTATTTGTCATATACATGGAGGACACAGTGTGTTTATTTGTCATATAGATGGAGGACACAGTGTGTTTATTTGTCATATACATGGAGGACACAGTGTGTTTATTTGTCATATACATGGAGGACACAGTGTGTTATTTGTCATATACATGGAGGACACAGTGTGTTTATTTGTCATATACATGGAGGACACAGTGCAATGAAATGCTTCCTTGCAGGTTAACCTCTTGACAATGCAACAACAATAGAACAAGTCAGTAGCTAAGTTAATAGAAAGAGTACTACAATAGTAATAAACCCTTCATTCATCAGTATCCTGAACATAGCTGGGTGTTTCTGGGATAGAGGGTTGATATAAAAGTCTATATATTCAGCAATACAGTAAGATTCTGAGGCACAATCACTTCCTATTGGTCAGCTGCAGGGAACCACCCAAGTCTCTGAGACACAATCACTTCCTATTGGTCAGCTGCAGGGAACCGCCCACGTCTCTGAGACACAATCACCTCCTATTGGTCAGCCGCAGGGAACCACCCACGTCTCTGAGACACAATCACTTCCTATTGGTCAGCTGCAGGGAACCGCCAACGTCTCAGGAGATATGTATTTTAGGCAGTAAGTAAAACTGCCTAGGCCTTGGAGAATCTGGCCCAAAAAGATAGACCATCTGTTTATCTGTAATGTACTTATCCTCATACAGTTTATCTCCTGGATTAATCTTTGTGTTTTCCGGTTGTGTTGAGTGGGACAATGGAACATAGTGTTTAACATGATCCTATTGTCTATTGGCTTCAAGAAGATATTCACTTTATCCATTACAACAATCTGAGCCCCCTTATCTGCTGGTTTAATCCCTATATTTCTAGAACATTTATAAGGTTAAGATAACGAACATGTCCAGTTCTGAATTGTGAAAAGGAAGCCACATCCCTACATATAAGAGTATTTATAGTTTCTGACACCGACTCCAACTGAGGTTCCCAATGTGAGGGGTTTGGAAATATTATCTGAGGAAAATCGGTTTCATATTCACAATGATCTGATAACTTCAACCTTCTATGATAGACGTGTAGATCCCTCCGGAGCTCCTCCCAGTCCACCTGTTTAGGAGTTGGTATGAAAGTCAGTCCACCTGTTTAGGAGTTGGTATGAAAGTCAGTCCACCTGTTTAGGAGTTGGTATGAAAGTCAGTCCACCTGTTTAGGAGTTGGTATGAAAGTCAGTCCACCTGTTTAGGAGTTGGTATGAAAGTCAGTCCACCTGTTTAGGAGTTGGTATGAAAGTCAGTCCACCTTTTTAGGAGTTGGTATGAAAGTCAGTCCACCTGTTTAGGAGTTGGTATGGAAGTCAGTCCACCTGTTTAGGAGTTGGTATGAAAGTCAGTCCACCTGTTTAGGAGTTGGTATGAAAGTCAGTCCACCTGTTTAGGAGTTGGTATGAAAGTCAGTCCACCTGTTTAGGAGTTGGTATGAAAGTCAGTCCACCTGTTTAGGAGTTGGTATGAAAGTCAGTCCACCTGTTTAGGAGTTGGTATGGAAGTCAGTCCACCTGTTTAGGAGTTGGTATGAAAGTCAGTCCACCTGTTTAGGAGTTGGTATGAAATTCAGTCCACCTGTTTAAGAGTTGGTATGAAAGTCAGTCCACCTGTTTAGGAGTTGGTATGAAAGTCAGTCCACCTGTAACGCCCTGGCCATAGAGAGGGGTTTTTGTTCTTTATTTTGGTTAGGCCAGGGTGTTACATTGGGTGGGCATTCTATGTTCCTTTTTCTATGTTTTTGTATTTCTTTGTTTTGGGCCGTGTGTGGCTCCCAATCAGGCACAGCTGAAGCTCGTTGTTGCTGATTGGGAGTCACACATAAGAAGCATGTTTTTCCTTTGGGTTTTGTGGGTAATTGTTTCTGTTCAGTGTGTTTCCTGTCAGTACTGTTTGGCTGTCGGTTTTCCTGTTTTTTTGTATAGTGTTCTTTCGTCAATTAAATGTCAAGATGAACACTAACTCCGCTGCACCTTGGTCTTCTTCCGACGACAGCCCTTACACCACCTGTTTAGGAGTTGGTATGAAAGTCAGTCCACCTGTTTAGGAGTTGGTATGAAAGTCAGTCCACCTGTTTAGCAGTTGGTATGAAAGTCAGTCCACATGTTTAGGAGTTGGTATGAAAGTCAGTCCACCTGTTTAGGAGTTGGTATGAAAGTCAGTCCACCTGTTTAGGAGTTGGTATGAAAGTCAGTCCACCTGTTTAGGAGTTGGTATGAAAGTCAGTCCACCTGTTTAGGAGTTGGTATGAAAGTCAGTCCTCTTTCTAGAACATCACTCTCGGCTTGGTTGAGCCCAATGGGACATTGTTGGTCAAGACCTGAAATGGGTTGTGAAGTAGTATGGACATATTGATGGAACAAGGTCACTAAACTGGTGGATAGACAGGGTAGATCCAAGAGCCTCTGCTGTCATCTAGAGGGTGTTTCTCTGTACTGCTTGACACATGGAGACTCAATGGAGGCCCAGTGCAAGTGCTCAAAGTCAGGCCCAAACAATTCTTTGTCAGGCTGGGATCTATAAAGCAGTATGTTCTTCAATTAGTTGCCAACTAATATTCCTACAGGGACAATAGGTGGACAGGAGGAAGAATGGTGTTCCTGATTCATACAGGGACAATAGGTGGGCAGGAGGAAGAATGGTGGTCCTGATTCATACAGGGACAATAGGTGGACAGGAGGAAGAATGGTGTTCCTGATTCATACAGGGACAATAGGTAGACAGGAGGAAGAATGGTGTTCCTGATTCATACAGGGACAATAGGTGGGGCAGGAGGAAGAATGGTGTTCCTGATTCATACAGGGACAATAGGTGGGGCAGGAGGAAGAATGGTGTTCCTGATTCATACAGGGACAATAGGTGGACAGGAGGAAGAATGGTGGTCCTGATTCATACAGGGACAATAGGTGGACAGGAAGAAGAATGGTGTTCCTGATTCATACAGCCAGAGGAAGAATGGTCTGTCAAGCAGTACAGAGAAACACCCTCTAGATGACAGCAGAGGCTCTTGGAAAAGTTTAGCCTTTTAGATCATAATGAATCAGATTACATGGAGAGGGGGACCTGATCCTAGATCATAATGAATCAGATTACATGGAGAGGAGGATCTGATCCTAGATCATAATGAATCAGAATACATGGAGAGGAGGGACCTGATCCTAGATCATAATGAATCAGATTACATGGAGAGGGGGGACCTGATCCTAGATCATAATGAATCAGATTAAATGGACAGGGGGACCTGATCCTAGATCATAATGAATCAGATAAAATGGACAGGGAGACCTGATCCTAGATCATAATGAATCAGATTACATGGAGAGGAGGACCTGATCCTAGATCATAATGAATCAGATTACATGGAGAGGAGGGACCTGATCCTAGATCATAATGAATCAGATTAAATGGACAGGGGGACCTGATCCAAGATCATAATGAATCAGATTACATGAAGAGGAGGGAACTGATCCTAGATCATAATGAATCAGATTACATGGAGAGGAGGACCTGATCCTAGATCATAATGAATCAGATTACATGGAGAGGAGGGACCTGATCCTAGATCATAATGAATCAGATTAAATGGACAGGGGGACCTGATCCTAGATCATAATGAATCAGATTAAATGGACAGGGGGACCTGATCCTAGATCATAATGAATCAGATAAAATGGACAGGGAGACCTGATCCTAGATCATAATGAATCAGATTACATGGAGAGGAGGACCTGATCCTAGATCATAATGAATCAGATTACATGGAGAGGAGGGACCTGATCCTAGATCATAATGAATCAGATTAAATGGACAGGGGGACCTGATCCAAGATCATAATGAATCAGATTACATGAAGAGGAGGGAACTGATCCTAGATCATAATGAATCAGATTACATGGAGAGGAGGACCTGATCCTAGATCATAATGAATCAGATTACATGGAGAGGAGGGACCTGATCCTAGATCATAATGAATCAGATTAAATGGACAGGGGGACCTGATCCAAGATCATAATGAATCAGATTACATGAAGAGGAGGGAACTGATTCTAGATCATAATGAATCAGATTAAATGGAGAGGGGGGACCTGATCCTAGATCATAATGAATCAGATTACATGAAGAGGAGGGAACTGATTCTAGATCATAATGAATCAGATTACATGGAGAGGAGGGACCTGATCCTAGATCATAATGAATCAGATTACATGGAGAGGAGGAACCTGATCCTAGATCATAATGAATCAGATTACATAGACAGGGGGACCTGATCCTGGTTCAGCACTCCTCCTTTTAGACACTGCCTTTATGAATAAGAGATACTGTTGTAAAGTCTAGTTACAGCAGGTGTTTACTGCCATCTAGTGGAAGATACCAATAAAACACTGTATTATCGGTGTTTGGAGACGGTTGAGCTGAAACAGAAAGTACATTTGTTATTTGGTATGTTATTTCCTCATTTGAAAGTGAAAGTAAGGGTGTAGTATACGCCGTTATAAAATTCCTGTTGAAACTGTGGCGCACATTTCTCTGCAACATCAGAAGTAGGATAAATGTGTTGATTTGAAGGACAGAGGGGAAGACTCTGGTAAGTTTAGGCTACATATAAACACACCGACAGCGTTTTGCATTTTGGTACACCCGAATTACATTCATTTCCAATGAAACGCTGCGTTTGCCCTGCAGCATTGCGTTCCAGAGGCATTTGCCATGCGTTCAGTGTGGTGCATGTTGCATTTATCGAACATATGCATCAAACTGTATGGGTGGACGTCTTGACAGAAATGGTAGCAGAAGTTGAATGTTGAACTTTTGTTGCATACATATCCAGATGATGCTGTGTAATATTTAGCGCAAAAACCCTGTCAGTGTGTTCGAAGGCATAAAAAAATGGGTAATTAACAAAATACAAAGTCGAGTAAACGCGTTTACGTGGGTTTACCATCCACTACTTCCCCGCTGATGTGGTGTGCAGCGTAGAGTGCATAGTCCTTTAGTCTCTATGGGCCAGGTGGTGAGGGCCACAGCATAGTCCTTTTGTCTCTATGGGCCAGGTGGCCAGTTGGTGAGGGCCACAGCATAGTCCTTTTGTCTCTATGGACCAGATGGTCAGTTGGTGAGGGCTACAGCATAGTCCTTTAGTCTCTATGGGCCAGGTGGTGAGGGCCACAGCATAGTCCTTTTGTCTCTATGGGCCAGGTGGCCAGTTGGTGAGGGCCACAGCATAGTCCTTTTGTCTCTATGGACCAGATGGTCAGTTGGTGAGGGCTACAGCATAGTCCTTTAGTCTCTATGGGCCAGATGGCCAGTTGGTGAGGGCCACAGCATAGTCCTTTAGTCTCTATGGGCCAGATGGCCAGTTGGTGAGGGCCACAGCATAGTCCTTTAGTCTCTATGGGCCAGTTGGTGAGGGCCACAGCATAGTCCTTTAGTCTCTATGGGCCAGGGGGCCAGTTGGTGAGGGCCACAGCATAGTCCTTTAGTACCCATAGGAATCACCTGCATTGATCTTTCTCCCCCTGTACCCATAGGAATCACCTGCCTTGCTCTTTCTCCCCCTGTACCCATAGGAATCACCTGCCTTGTTCTTTCTCCTCCTGTACCCATAGGAATCACCTGCATTGCTCTTTCTCCCCCTGTACCCATAGGAATCACCTGTGTTACTCCTTCTCCTCCTGTACCCATAGGAATCACCTGCATTGCTCTTTCTCCCCCTGTACCCATAGGAATCACCTGCATTGCTCTTTCTCCTCCTGTACCCATAGGAATCACCTGCGTTGCTCTTTCTCCCCCTGTACCCATAGGAATCACCTGCCTTGATCTTTCTCCCCCTGTACCCATAGGAATCACCTGCATTGCTCTTTCTCCCCCTGTACCCATAGGAATCACCTGCCTTGATCTTTCTCCCCCTGTACCCATAGGAATCACCTGCATTGCTCTTTCTCCCCCTGTACCCATAGGAATCACCTGCGTTGCTCTTTCTCCCCCTGTACCCATAGGAATCAACAGCCTTGCTCTTTCTCCCCCTGTACCCATAGGAATCAACAGCCTTGCTCTTTCTCCCCCTGTACCCATAGGAATCAACAGCCTTGCTCTTTCTCCCCCTGTACCCATAGGAATTACCTGCATTGCTCTTTCTCCCCCCTGTACCCATAGGAATCAACAGCCTTGCTCTTTCTCCCCCTGTACCCATAAGAATCAACAGCCTTGTTCTTTCTCCTCCCTGTACCCATAGGAATCACCTGCATTGCTCTTTCTCCCCCCTGTACCCATAGGAATCACCTGCATTGCTCTTTCTCCCCCCTGTACCCATAGGAATCAACAGCCTTGTTCTTTCTCCCCCCTGTACCCATAGGAATCACCTGCATTGCTCTTTCTCCCCCTGTACCCATAGGAATCAACAGCCTTGCTCTTTCTCCCCCTGTACCCATAGGAATCAACAGCCTTGTTCTTTCTCCCCCCTGTACCCATAGGAATCACCTGCATTGCTCTTTCTCCCCCTGTACCCATAGGAATCAACAGCCTTGCTCTTTCTCCCCCTGTACCCATAGGAATCACCTGCATTGCTCTTTCTCCCCCTGTACCCATAGGAATCACCTGCATTGCTCTTTCTCCCCCTGTACCCATAGGAATCACCTGCATTACTCTTTCTCCCCCTGTACCCATAGGAATCAACAGCCTTGCGGCCCCTACTATTTCTCCTCTTATTCCATCATTGAGTGTTTCTATATCTGAATAGAGATCTACCTGAGACAGCTCCTGTTCACTCAAACTGACTCCAATACGCATTCCCCAAATATCCATCTCTTCAGTCCATTTCCTACTGAATCCTCCTCCCTCAACTCTACAGTACACAGGACAGGATAGTGTTCACTACCCACTGTAGATTCATCCTCCCTCAACTCTACAGTACACAGGACAGGATAGTGTTCACTACCCACTGTAGATTCATCCTCCCTCAACTCTACAGTACACAGGACAGGATAGTGTTCACTACCCACTGTAGATTCATCCTCCCTCAACTCTACAGTACACAGGACAGGATAGTGTTCACTACCCACTGTAGATTCATCCTCCCTCAACTCTACAGTACACAGGACAGGATAGTGTTCACTACCCACTGTAGATTCATCCTCCCGCAACCCTACAGTACACAGGACAGGATAGTGTTCACTACCCACTGTAGATTCATCCTCCCTCAACCCTACAGTACACAGGACAGGATAGTGTTCACTACCCACTGTAGATTCCTCCATAACCTCCCAGGAGAGCTGATCTAGGATCAGTGTATCTTTTTATATCATAATGATACTGCTGCTCCAGAGTGGCCCAGCGGTCTAAGGCACTGCATCTCGTTGCTAGAGGCGTCACTATAGACCCTGGTTTGATTCCAGGCTGTGTCACATCCTGCTGTGATTGGGAGTCCCATAGGGCGGGGCACAATTGGCCCAGTGTCATCAGGGTTAGGGTTTGGAGTGGGTAGGTTGTCATTGTAAATAACAATTTGTTCTTAACTGCCTTGCTTAGTTTAATAAAGCTTTAAAAAATATATTGAAAAAGTAATTTAATTAAATCATCTGACTGTTCAGATGTGTCTGTTACTAAACTGTTTTATTTCTAAGATATAATGAATAAAAGAGAACAATTGACCTTCAATAATTAGTTGTCACTGTGTTAACCACAACCAACATGTTGGATCTCTGTTTAGGGGTCACTGTGTTAACCACAACCAACATGCTGGATCTCTGTTTAGTTGTCACTGTATTAACCACAACCAACATGTTGGATCTCTGTTTAGTTGTCACTGTGTTAACCACAACCAACATGTTGGATCTCTGTTTAGTTGTCACTGTGTTAACCACAACCAACATGTTGGATCTCTGTTTAGTTGTCACTGTGTTAACCACAACCAACATGTTGGATCTCTGTTTAGTTGTCACTGTGTTGACCACAACCAACATGCTGGATCTCTGTTTAGGGGTCACTGTGTTAACCACAACCAACATGCTGGATCTCTGTTTAGTTGTCACTGTGTTAATCACAACCAACATGTTGGATCTCTGTTTAGTTGTCACTGTGTTAACCACAACCAACATGTTGGATCTCTGTTTAGTTGTCACTGTGTTAACCACAACCAACATGCTGGATCTCTGTTTAGTTGTCACTGTGTTAACCACAACCATCATGTTGGATCTCTGTTTAGTTGTCACTGTGTTAACCACAACCAACATGCTGGATCTCTGTTTAGTTGTCACTGTGTTAACCACAACCAACATGTTGGATCTCTGTTTAGTTGTCACTGTGTTAATCACAACCAACATGCTGGATCTCTGTTTAGTTGTCACTGTGTTAATCACAAACAACATGCTGGATATCTGTTTAGGGGACAGTTCTCTAAAATGAGTCTCTCTGGGGTGAGAGAGGAGGGGGTCCCTGTCTCTGAAATGAGTCACTCTGGGGAGAGAGAGGAGGGGGGCCCGGCCTCTAAAATGAGTCTCTCTGGGGAACATGACACCAAAACTAAGAGGTGAGATGACAATTTTGTTTTTTAATCAGAAATGATTGCTTATGGGAACATATTATATATAACTGTTCTCTATTTTAGATGTGTATGAAAATGTGTTTTTTTGCTAAATGCTATATATCCATTGTTTAGCAGCAATGTTTGTATCCTGTATATTTGACTGTGACATGTGGTTGTCTCGCCTAGCTATCTAAAGATGAATGCACTCACAGATGCCATCTTAATTTGAACCAGTTTCTCACAGCAGGAAAATTACAGAAAATTTGCATTTTTATGTGGATTATAATCAAATCAAGTCTGACATTTTTAAGTGGAAATTGCAAACGTTAGAAGCCTTTATAAAGCCTTGAAGTGGTTTAATAATTTACAACCATTTCTGAAAAGTGATATGTAGCGTTTTGGAATGAAACACTTCTTATGTTTCCCATCTGAGCTCAGAGTAGATGAGAGATGTGATGTTTGTCTCTGTTGTGTTGAAGACCAATCAAGAGGAAGAGACCAGCCTCCCCTGTTCCCAGCTGTGTGTCCATGAAGAGTGACCAGTCTATGAATCTACCTATACAGTTTAGAGAGGGAGACTTTTCTACTGAACAAAGGTAAGAAGAACTCATGGGTCATGGTCAGTGAGTTAAACAACACTGTCTCTAGTCATTTCTCCTCTCCCATTTTGTGTGTGTGTGTGTGTGTGTGTGCACTCCCTGGATGAGGAGATGTAATCTCTAGTCACTTTTACCCCTACCTACATGTACATGTTACCTCAATTATAGCCTCATTATTACCTCAACTACCTGGTACCCCTGCACATTGACTCAGTACTGGTACTCCTTATAGTCTCATTATTACCTCAACTACCTGGTACCCCTGCACATTGACTCAGTACTGGTACTCTTTATAGTCTCATTATTACCTCAACTACCTGGTACCCCTGCACATTGACTCAATACTGGTACTCCTTATAGCCTCATTATTACCTCAACTACCTGGTACCCTGCACATTGACTCAGTACTGGTACTCCTTATAGCCTCATTATTACCTCAACTACCTGGTACCCCTGCACATTGACTCAGTACTGGTACTCTTTATAGTCTCATTATTACCTCAACTACCTGGTACCCCTGCACATTGACTCAGTACTGGTACTCCTTATAGTCTCATTATTACCTCAACTACCTGGTACCCCTGCACATTGACTCAGTACTGGTACTCCTTATAGTCTCATTATTACCTCAACTACCTGGTACCCCTGCACATTGACTCAGTACTGGTACTCCTTATAGTCTCATTATTACCTCAACTACCTGGTACCCCTGCACATTGACTCAGTACTGGTACTCTTTATAGTCTCATTATTACCTCAACTACCTGGTACCCCTGCACATTGACTCAATACTGGTACTCCTTATAGCCTCATTATTACCTCAACTACCTGGTACCCTGCACATTGACTCAGTACTGGTACTCCTTATAGCCTCATTATTACCTCAACTACCTGGTACCCCTGCACATTGACTCAGTACTGGTACTCCTTATAGTCTCATTATTACCTCAACTACCTGGTACCCCTGCACATTGACTCAGTACTGGTACTCCTTATAGTCTCATTATTACCTCAACTACCTGGTACCCCTGCACATTGACTCAGTACTGGTACTCCTTATAGCCTCATTATTACCTCAACTACCTGGTACCCCTGCACATTGACTCAGTACTGGTACTCCTTATAGTCTCATTATTACCTCAACTACCTGGTACCCCTGCACATTGACTCAGTACTGGTACTCCTTATAGCCTCATTATTACCTCAACTACCTGGTACCCCTGCACATTGACTCAGTACTGGTACTCCTTATAGTCTCATTATTACCTCAACTACCTGGTACCCCTGCACATTGACTCAGTACTGGTAATCCTTATAGCCTCATTATTGTTATTTTATTGTGTTACTATTTCCTTTTTTTATTTAGCTAATTGTTCTTTCTTTTTAACTGCATTGTTGGGAAAGGGCTCATCAGTAAGTATTTGAGAAATACGATTTGATTTGAAGCTCATTGGCAGAAACACGTCATTGGGTCTAACGGTCGTCTCGTGCTGAACAGATCATGTTCGGATGTTGAAGCCCAGTGGCTAGGAATAACTCCCTAGAAAGGCAGGAACCTAGGAAGAAACCTAGAGAGGAACCAGGCTCTGAGGGGTGGCCAATCCTCCTTTGGCTGCCCTGGGTAGAGAGGAACCAGGCTCTGAGGGGTGGCCAGTCCTCTTCTGGCTGTGTTGGGTAGAGAGGAACCAGGCTCTGAGGGGTGGCTAGTCCTCTTCTGGCTGTGCTGGGGGGAGATTATAAGAGAACATGGCCATTAAGTTCAGATCGTTCTTCAAGATGTTCAAATGTTCCTAGATGACCAGCAGGGTCAAATAATAATCACAATGGTTGTAGAGGGTGCAACAGGTCAGCACCTCAGGAATAAATGTTAGTTGGCAATTCAACGTCGAGCATTCAGAGGTCGAGACAGCAGGTGTGGTAGAGAGGGAGAGGGCGAGAGAGGGAGAGAGAGGGTCAAAACAGTAGGGTCGGGACAAGGTATCAAGTCTGGTGAACAGGTCAGAGTTCCATATCCGCAGGCAGACCAGTACAAACTGGATCAGCAGCACTACAAGGTATCCCATCTGGTGCAGCATGTATCAATACTGATAGGATGGAAAGAAAGGGATCACTGCTCTCAGATCAGTTTTTCTCCATTCAAATCTTTCCTTGACATTCTAATTATTTCACATACTGACCACGGATCAGCATCTATTATCACCTATGGCTGTAAATATTGAGGAGGCTTATTCTAATGCTTACCCACTAAAAATGCACTAAAGCACAGATTTGTCACATTGTGTTCATTTTAGGCTTCACATCATAAAATATATTGAGACAAATTACAGACCGTAGTCTACAAGTAGCAAATTAGAATTAAATTGAACATGAAACGTATTTCAATATGATTGTAATAGGCCTATTGCCTACTGTTTATATTTTAATGCGGTCATCTCGGTTTTCATTAGAAGCATCATTTTATACGTCACTTGTTTGTATCAATTGCAAAGACATTTGTAGCTTTGCATTTGTAGTCAACTTTGTTCTAATTGTATCAGCATCACACAGAGACAGATGTGATTCTATGTTTAGGGGAGATCTTCTGTGTTTTAACCCTCCTCTTGTGTTCGTTTCATGTTAATTCATTCTGTGTTCCCGGTCCAAAATGACCACCCCATTATAGCTGATTATAAATCCATAATAATCCATATATTATCACCTAATGTTGTGTTAGATTTTTTATCAACTTAAGTTCTTGTGAACATTACAAGTTTTGAACTTCTATTTGCTATTTATGACCTGTAGGCCTCATTGTCCTGAGCTCATACAACTAATTTCTGAGTAAAAAAAGCCTATTGTATGGATTATTTTGACTATAAGAAATACTCAGATGAAACATATTGTGCTATTTAACAGGGACTCTCTCCTCCTCACCAGTGTCATGATCAAAGATATGATCAAGATCCTCACATACAGTATATCGTTTCGCCATTGTGCGGCGACAGAATTAATTTATTTCACCTTTATTCAACCAGGTAGGCTAGTTGAGAACAAGTTCTCATTTACAACTGCAACCTGGCCAAGACAAAGCACAGCAGTTTGACACATACAACAACACAGAGTTACACATGGAATAAACAAACATACAGTCAATAAGACAATATTAAAGTCTATATACAGTGAGTGCAAATGAGGTAAGATAAGGTAGTTAAGGCAATAAATAGGCCATGGTGGCAAAGTAATTAAAATAAAGCAATTAAACACTGGAATGGTAGATGAATGTGCAAGTAGAGATACTGGGGTACAAAAGAGCAAGATAAATAAATAAATAAATAAATCCAGTATGGGGATGAGGTAGTTGGATGGGCTGTTTACCAATGGGCTACGTACAGGTGCAGTGATCTGTGAGCTGCTCTGACAGCTGGTGCTTAAAGCTAGTGAGGGAGATATGAGTCTCCAGCTTCAATGATTTTTGCAGTTCGTTCCAGTCATTTGCAGTAGAGAGCTGGAAGGAAAGGCGGCCAAATGAGGAACTGGCTTTGGGGGTGACCAGTGAGATATACCTGCTGGAGCATGTGCTACGGATGGGAGCTGCTATGGTAACCAGTTGGCTGAGATAAGGCAGGGCTTTACCTAGCAGAGACTTGTAGATGACCTGGAGCCAGTGGGTTTGGCAATGAGTATGAAGTGAGGGCCAGCCAACGAGAGTGTACAGGTTGCAGTTGTGGGTAGTATATGGGGCTTTGGTGACAAAATGGATGGCACTGTGATAGACTGCATCCAATTTGTTGAGTAAGAGTTGGAGGCTATTTTATAACTGACATCGCCGAAGTCGAGGATTGGTAGGATGGTCAGTTTTACGAGGGTATGTTTGGCAGCATGAGTGAAGGAGGTTCTGTTGCAAAATAGGAAGCCGATTCTAGATTACATTTTTTAATTGGAGATGTTTAATATGAGTCTGGAAGGAGAGTTTACAGTCTAACCAGACACCTAGGTATTTGTAGTTGTCCACATATTCTAAGTCAGAACCGTCCAGAGTAGTGATGCTGGACGGGCGGGCAGGTGCGGGCAGTGATCGGTTGAAGAGCATGCATTTAGTTTTACTTGCATTTAAGAGCAGTTGGAGGCCACGGAAGGAGAGTTGTATGGCATTGAAGCTCGTCTGGAGGTTAGTTAACACAGTGACCACAGAAGAGCCAGAAGTATACAGAATGGTGTTGTCTGCGTCGAGGTGGATCAGAGAATCACCAGCAGCAAGAGCGACATCATTGCTGTATACAGAGAAGAGAGTCGGCCCAAGAATTTAACCCTGTGGCACCCCCATAGAGACTGCCAGAGGTCCGGACAACAGGCCCTCCGATTTGACACACTGAACTCAATCAGAGAAGTAGTTGGTGAACCAGGTGAGGGAATCGTTTGAGAAACCAAGGCTGTTGAGTCTGCCAATAAGAATGTGGTGATTGAGTCGAAAGCCTTGGCCATGTCGATGAATACGGCTGCACAGTAATGTCTCTTATCGATGGCAGTTATGATATTGTTTAGGACCTTGAGCGTGGCTGAGGTGCACCCATGACCAGCTCGGAAACCAGATTGCATAGCGGAGAAGGTACGGTGGGATTCAAAATGGTCGGTAATCTGTTTGTTAACTTGACTTTCAAAGACCTTAGAAAGACAGGGTAGAATAGATAAAGGTCTGTTGCAGTTTTGGTCTAGAGTGTCTTCCCCTTTGAAGAGGGGGATGACCGTTGTAGCTTTCCAATCTTTGGGGATCTCAGACAATACGGAAGAGAGGTTGAACAGACTACTAATAGGGGTTGCATCAATTTCGGCTGATAATTATGGAATAGAGGGTCCAGAATGTCTAGCCCGGCTGATTTGTAGGGTCCAGATTTTGCAGCTCTTTCAGAACATCAGTTATCTGGATTTGGGAGAAGGAGAAATGGGGGAGGCTTGGGCGAGTTGCTGTGGGGAGTGCAGGGCTGTTGACCGGGGTAGGGGTAGCCAGGTGGAAAGCATGGCCAGCCATAGAAAAATGCTTATTGAAATTCTCAATTATAGTGCATTTATCGGTGGTGATAGTGTTTCCTAGCCTCAGTAAGAGTGCAGCTGGGAGGAGGTGCTCTTATTCATGGACTTTACAGTGGCCCAGAACTTTTTTGAGTTTGTGCTACAGGATGAAGATTTCTGCATTTTTGAAGAATGACCAGGCATCCTCTACTGACGGGATGAGGTCAATATCCTTCCAGGATACCCGGGCCAGGTCGATTAGAAAGGCCTGCTCGCTGAAGTGTTTTAGGGAGCATTTGACAATGATGAGTGGAGGTCGTTTGACCGCAGACCCATTACGGATGCAGGCAATGAAGCAGTGATCGCTGAGATCTTGGTTGAAAACAGCAGAGGTGTAATTAGAGGGCACATTGGTTAGGATGACATCTATGAGGGTGCCCATGTTTACGGATTTGGGGTTGTACCTGGTGGGTTCATTGATAATTTATGTGAGATTGAGGGCATCAAGCTTAGATTGTAGGATGGCCGGGGTGTTAAGCATGTCCCACTTTAGGTCACATAGCAGCACGAGCTCTGAAGATAGATGGGGGGCAATCAGTTCACATCTGGTGTCCAGGGCACAGCTGTGGGCAGAGGGTGGGATATAGCAAGCGGCAACGGTGTGAGACTTGTTTCTGGAAAGGTGTATTTTTAAAAGTAGAAGCTCGAATTGTTTGGGTACAGACTTGGATAGCCTGCAGAGTTCTGTCTTACTATCTCTGCAGTAGATTGCAACACCGCCCCCTTTGGCAATTCTATCTTGTTGGAAAATGATACATTTAGGGATGTACATTTCAGGGTTTTTGGTGGTCTTCCTGAGCCAGGATTCAGACACGGCTAGGACATCCGGGTTGGCAGAGTGTGCTAGGTCAGTGAATAAAACAAACTTAGGAAGAAAGCTCTAGCGGGCCGGGGATAGCAAGCTAGCAGAAGGGCGTTGGAGGGATGTCGCGACGGAAGAAAGTCTGTTTTGGCCCCCTCGTGCTATCACGTCGGCGTACGGATCAGCAGGCCTCCGTATGGTGAACAAGGTCATTTGGCAAAATAGATGTTGTGGCCAAAGAATTTGTGTGTGTGTGTATGTGTGTGTGTGTGTGTGTGTGTATGTGTGTGTGTGTGTGTGTGTGTGTGTGTGTGTGTGTGTGTGTGTGTGTGTGTGTGTGTGTGTGTGTGTGTGTGTGTGTGTGTGTGTGTGTGTGTGTGTGTGCACTCCCTGGATGAGGAGAGTGTGTTGTGTCTTGTGTTTTGTCCACAGAATCCAACAGAGGAGATCAGAGTCAGAGATTATCAGTGGTCAGTCTTCCAAGAGTCATCAAACAGACCTGGCCTCCATATTCAATGTATGTGGTCCTATTATGTACATTTGTTTTTGTTTACCTCAAGTAAAGTTGATCTGTCAATTATTCATTAACCTCTCTGGGCTAAACGTCCCACCCCCAGTCAACAGCCAGTGGAATCCCGTGGCGCGAAATACAAATACCTAAAAAATGCTATAACTTCAATTTCTCAAACATATGACTATTTTACACCATTTTAAAGACAAGACTCTCGTTAATCTAACCACACTGTCCGATTTCAAAAAGGCTTTACAACGAAAGCAAAACATTAGATTATGTCAGCAGAGTACCCAGCCAGAAATAATCAGACACCCATTTTTCAAGCTAGCATATAATGTCACAAAAACCAAAACCACAGCTAAATGCAGCACTAACCTTTGATGATCTTCATCAGATGACACTCCTAGGACATTATGTTATACTATACATGCATGTTTTGTTCAATCAAGTTCATATTTATATCAAAAACCAGCTTTTTACATTAGCATGTGACTAGCATGTGACTAGCATTCCCACCGAACACTTCCGGTGAATTTACTAAATTACTCACGATAAACGTTCACAAAAAACATAACAATTATTTTAAAAATTATAGATACAGAACTCCTTTATGCAATCGCGGTGTCCGATTTTAAAATAGCTTTTCGGTGAAAGCACATTTTGCAATATTCTGAGTAGATAGCCCGGCCATCACAGGCTAGCTATTTTGACACCCACCAAGTTTGGTACTCACCAAACTCAGATTTACTATAAGAAAAATTGGATTACCTTTGCTGTTCTTCGTCAGAATGCACTGCCAGGACTTCTACTTCAACAACAAATGTTGGTTTGGTTCCAAATAATCCATAGTTATATCCAAATAGTGGCGTTTTGTTCGTGCGTTCAAGACACTATCCGAAGGGTAACGAAGGGTGACGCGCCGGCGCATATCGTGACAAAATTTCAAAATATTCCATTACCGTACTTCGAAGCATGTCAAACGCTGTTTAAAATCAATTTATGCGATTTTTCTCGGAAAATAGCGATAATATTCCGACCGGGAGACGTCGTTTTCGTTCAAAGACTGAAAAAGTAAAATGAACTCTTCACGTGCACGCGCGCACCCGTGTCATTGTTCTCAGATCGACCATTTACCAAATGCGCTACTGTTTTTCAGCCAGTAACTGCAGAGTCATCATTCAACTTTCTGGCGCCTTCTGAGAGCCTATGGGAGCCTTAGAAAGTGTCACGTTACAGCAGAGATCCTCTGTTTTGGATAGAGATGACAAAGAAGGCCAAGAAATGGTCAGAGAGGGCACTTCCTGTTTGGAATCTTCTCAGGTTTTGGCCTGCCATATGAGTTCTGTTATACTCACAGACACCATTCAAACAGTTTTAGAAACTTTAGGGTGTTTTCTATCCAAATCAAACAATTATATGCATATTCTAGTTACTGGGCAGGAGTAGTAACCAGATTAAATCGGGTACGTTTTTTATCCGGCCGTGCAAATACTGCCCCCTATCCCCAACAGGTTAATGTGTTAATGAGAAAGCATTTTGTCTCTTGCTTAACTTATTTACTTGATTTATTTCAGTCGCTTGAAGAGAATATCATGACATTTGTGAAGAACGAGCTGAAGATGTTCAAGAGGTTTCTTAGTCCAGAACTCCCAGAAGGCTTTGAGAGTCAGAAGCAGGATAAGGAAGTGGTGGACACTGAAGATCAGAAGCAGGAGAGCAGTGCCAGAGAGGGGGCTCTGAAGATCACACTGCACGTCCTGAGGAAAATGAACCAGAAGGAGCTTGCTGACACACTAGAGAACTGTAAGATCTGTCTGCCTCATGTTGAATGCTGTTTTTTAACATTTAAAAGCTGTAGCTAAAGTACAGCTAAAGTAGCTGTGTAACTCAATGATATTGTAGCAGCCTTAACACAACACCTAGTGACCTCATCAAGTAGCAGCAGGGATGTGTTGTGTTGATTAATTTAGAGAGAGAGAGAGACAACATTATTAATACCATCAATAATACCAATAATAATATAATCAGTCACACCAGTCTGTAATGCATTATAAAAATATTTACACATTTATCCAGTCAGTTAAGTGAATAAATTATTATAATTTTAAACTTTATAACAGTCCTACAATACTGTAGGCATTAAAACAGACGTAATATTAATATCCTCTGTGTTATTTCTAGATTCAGATGATCCTGCTGTGATTTGCCAACGTGAACTCAAATGTAATCTAAAGAAGAAGTTTCAATGTGTATTTGAGGGGATCGCTAAACAAGGAAACCCAATACTTCTCAATAAGATCTACACAGAGCTCTACATCACAGAGGGTGGAACAGGAGAGGTCAATAATGAACATGAGCTGAGACAGATTGAGACAACAACCAGGAAACAAGCAAGACCAGACACTGCAGTCAAATGTAACGACATCTTCAAACCCTTAACTGGACAAGACAAACGTATCAGAACTGTGCTGACAAAGGGAGTCGCTGGCATTGGAAAAACAGTCTCTGTGCAGAAGTTCATTCTGGACTGGGCTGAAGGAAAAGCAAATCAGGATGTCCAATTTGTATTTTCATTCCCTTTCCGGGAGCTGAATTTGATGAAAGAGGACAAGCACACTTTCATTGAACTTCTCAATCACTTCTCAATGGAAACCAAACAATCAAGAATCTCAAACTACGACAAGTACAAAGTTCTGTTCATCTTTGATGGTCTGGATGAGTGCCGACTGCCCCTAGACTTCCAGAAGACCAACATCTGTTGGGACGTCACAGAGTCAACCTCAGTGGATGTTCTGCTGACAAATCTCATCAAGGGAAATCTGCTTCCCTCTGCTCTCATCTGGATAACTACCCGACCTGCAGCGGCCAATAAGATCCCTTCAGGGTGTGTTGACCAGGTGACAGAGGTACGAGGGTTCAATGACCCACAGAAGGAGGAGTACTTCAGAAAGAGATTCAGTGATGAGGACCTGGCCAGCAGAGTCATCTCACACATAAAGACATCAAGGAGCCTCCACATCATGTGCCACATTCCAGTCTTCTGTTGGATTTCTGCAACAGTCCTTGAACACATGCTGAAACATAAGAGAGAAGAGATGCCCAAGACTCTGACTGAGATGTACACACACCTTGTGGTGTTTCATACTAAACAGAAGAATGAAAAGTATCTTGGGAAAGAAGAGACAGGTCCACACTGGAATAAAGAGAGCATTCTGTCACTGGGAAAACTGGCTTTTCAACAGCTTGTGAATGGCAATCTGATTTTCTATGAAGAAGACCTGATAGAGTCTGGCATTGATGTCATTGAAGCCTCAGTGTACTCAGGATTGTGCACACAGCTCTTTAAAGAGGAATGTGTGCTGTACCAGGACAAGGTGTACTGCTTTGTTCATCTGAGCATTCAGGAGTTTCTGGCTGCTCTATATGTGTTCCTCTCATTCATCAACAACAATGAGAATCTTATTGACAAACTGCAAACAAAAGATGAGTCTGAAGTTACTTTCTACAAGAGTGCTGTGGATAAAGCCTTACGAAGTGAGACGGGAAACCTGGACCTGTTCCTCCGCTTCCTTCTGGGCCTCTCACTGGAGTCCAATCAGAAGCACTTACGAGGTCTACTGACAAAGACAAGAAGCAGCTCACAGAGCCATGAAGAAACAGTCAAGTACATCAAGGAGAAGATCAGGGAGAATCCCTCTCCAGAGAGGTGCATCAATCTGTTCCACTGTCTGAATGAACTGAATGACCATTCTCTAGTGGAGGAGGTCCAAAGCTACCTGAGCTCAGGAAGTATCTCAGAAGACAACCTGTCACCTGCACAGTGGTCAGCTCTGGTCTTTGTGTTGCTGACTTCAGAAAAGGAGCTGGATGTGTTTGACCTGAAGAAATACTCCAGATCAGAGGAAGGTCTTCTGAGGTTGCTGCCAGTGGTCAAAGCCTCCAGAGCTGTTCTGTGAGTAAATTAAATGACATTTAATTACTTATCATCAGGAAGAAATATTCAGTTTAGAGTAAAATATGTTTTATAATATGTATATAATATTATATTGAAAAACATATTGAATCAATGCATTGATTTTTACATTAGTATAACAATATGACCATACAATTCTAGGAGACGGAAGATGAATATTTATGTTGTTTGAGAGAATGAACCAAATGCATTTGCCATTGTCCTTCTTCACTACTGAATTTACAGTGTGTTTGTGAAATCATGATGATCTCTTTGCAGGCTGTCAGGCTGTAGAGTCACAGAGAAAGGCTGCGCTTCTCTGGTCTCTGCTCTGAGGTCAAACCCCTCACACCTGAGAGAGCTGGACCTGAGTGACAGTGACTTGAAGGATTCAGGAGTGAAGCTGCTCTCTGCTGGACTGGGGAATCCCCACTGTAAACTGGAGACTCTGAGGTCAGTATTCCTGTAGTTGGTCAACATGTGATAACTGTTCACCAGATCCACATGTGTTTACCAGGCACACATAGTCTACACCATATGTGTTTGGACAGGAAGCTTACACTTTTAGATGTGGTGCTATGCTCCAGCATTTTGAACTGTGTGTGTCTAGTGTGTGTTTGTGTGTGTGTGCATGTGTGTGTCCAGTGTGTGTGTGTGTGTCCAGTGTGTGTGTCCTGTGTGTGTGTGTGTATCCAGTGTGTGTATATGTCCAGTGTGTGTGTGCATGTGTATCACTCAATGACCACACACACACACTAGGGCTGGGCGATATGGCCAACATATTATAAAAGTTGTACATTTGATTTATGAGCAGTGAGTGATCCCAGGGTGCTTTATGAGTAGTGAGTGATCCCAGGGTGTTCTATGAGTAGTGAGTGATCCCAGGGTGATTTATAAGTAGTGAGTGATCCCAGGGTGCTTTATGAGTAGTGAGTGATCCCAGGGTGATTTATAAGTAGTGAGTGATCCCAGGGTGGTTTATAAGCAGTGAGTGATCCCAGGGTGGTTTATGAGTAGTGAGTGATCCCAGGGTGCTTTATGAGTAGTGAGTGATACCAGGGTGCTTTATGAGTAGTGAGTGATCCCAGGGTGCTTTGTGAGTAGTGAGTGATCCCAGGGTGCTTTATGAGTAGTGAGTGATCCCAGGGTGCTTTATGAGTAGTGAGTGATCCCAGGGTGCTTTATGAGTAGTGAGTGATCCCAGGGTGCTTTATGAGTAGTGAGTGATCCCAGGGTGCTTCTGAGTAGTGAGTGATCCCAGGGTGCTTTATGAGTAGTGAGTGATCCCAGGGTGCTTTATGAGTAGTGAGGGATCCCAGGGTGGCAACACATACATTCTAAGTGATTTCAATGAGTCTTTCTCCATTCTGATTGGTTTATACTGTTCAATTCAACTTCAACCAAAACAAATGTCAGCACTTTTATCATTTCTGCATTTCCACTCAATTGCAGTGATGGAAAAAGTACCCAGATGTCATACTTGAAAAAAAGTAAAGATACATTAATGGAAAATTACTCAAGTAAAAGTGAAAGTCACCCAGTAAAATACTACTTGAGTAAAAGTCTAAAAGTATTTGGTTTTAAATATACTTAAGTATCAAAAGTGCGGCGGCAGATAGTCTACTGGTTAGAGCGTTGGGCCAGTAACTGAAATCAGTGCATTGGTGTTCACATTAGTATAACAATATGACAATACAATTCTAGGAGATGGAAGATGAATCTATATGTTGTTTGAGAGAACAAACCAAATGCATCTGCCATTGTCCTACACTACTGGCGTTAAGTTAACGGTGTGCGCACCCTCACCGGAACGCGCTACAAACACTACAGCCAAAATGGGAGCCACTTACAAAAACTACAAATTCTAGCTCATTTTTCAAAAAACAAGCCTGAAACTCTTTCTAAAGACTGTTGACATCTAGTGGAAGCCCTAGGAACTGCAATCTGGGAGTATTTCCTTTTATATTCCCATTCTAATCAGTGGTGAGCTGAAGAAAAAAAAATTCTGGATGGATTGTCCTTGGGTTTTCGCCTGCCATATCAGTTCTGTTATACTCACAGACATTATTTTAACAGTTTTGGAAACTTTAGTGTTTTCTATCCAATACTACCAATCATATGCATATCCGTCCGAATACTGCCCCCTATCCCGTTAAACAATTTAAAGGCAATGCTACCAAATACTAATTGAGTGTATGTAAACTTCTGACCCACTGGGAATGTGATGAAATAAATAAATGCCGAAATAAATCTTTCTCTCTGCTATTATTCTGACATTTCACATTCTTAAAATAAAGTGGTGATCCTAACTGACCTAAGACAGGGAATGTTTACTCTGATTAAATGTCAGGAATTGTGAAAAACTGAGTTTAAATGTATTTGGCTAAGGTGTATGTAAACTTCCGACTTCAACTGTACATTGTAAGTGATTTCAATGAGTCTTTCTCCATTCTGATTGGTTTATACTGATCCAGTTAACTTCAACCAAAACAAATGTCAGCAATTTCATCATTTCTATGGAAAAAGTACCCAGTTGTCATACTTGAGTAAAAGTAAAGATGCGTCAATAGAAAATTACTCAAGTAAAAGTGGAATTCACCCAGTAAAATACTACTTGAGTAAAAGTCAAAGTATTTGGTTTTAAATATACTAGCCTAGTGGTTAGATCGTTGGGCCAGTAACTGACAGGTTGCTGCATCAAATCCCCGAGCTGACAAGGTAAAAATCTGTCGTTCTGCCCCTGAACAAGGCAATTCATCCACTGTTCCCCGGTAGGATGTCATTGTAAATAAGAATTTGTTCCTAACTGACTTGCCAAGATAAATAAAAGTTACATTAAAAAAACGTAATTGATAAAATGTACTTAAGTATACTCCTTATATTAAGCAAACCAGATGGCACCATTTTCTTGTATTTATTTAATTTACGGATAGCCAACACAGACATAATTTACAAACAAAGCATTTATGTTTAGTGAGTCCTCCAGATCAGAAGCAGTATGACCAGGGATGTTCTCTTGATAAGTGTGAATTGGACCATTCTTCTGTCCTGCTAAGCATTCAAAATGAGTACTTTTAGGTGTCAGGGGAAATGTATGGAGTAAAAAGTACAGTATTTTCTTTAGGAATGTAGTGAAGTAAAAGTAAAAGTTGTCAAAAATAAAAACAGTAAAGTAAGTATTACTTGAAAGTATTTTTACCTAAGTCCTTTACACCACTGCTCAATTGAGATCATCTCCACACTGCCACGTAGGGCTGCACGTTATGGGCAAATAATCTAGGACTTATTTTTAACCAAATGTTGCAATTGTGATTTGACTTGCGAATTAGAGCAAAACTGTTGGAATCATGGAAATATAATGACTATTCTAATTCTATAGTTAGAATATAATAGTGGGCACTTTGAATACAGTGTTTGAGATGCCAACGAATTCAAATGCCAGAGAAGAGTTATTGTAACATGGTAGTAACTAAAGTGTTGATAGGTGTTTCCTATGGGACCCTATAAGCTTTGGCTACATTGCATGTTTTCTCTTAGCTACTTCATGTAGCTAACATGTTCTTGCTTTGCATATTCCTCTTTGATTTAGAAGATTTAGAAGATACTGTGGCACCAACAACATGCTGATTTAGGTCTACACCATCACTGGTATTATCAGGCTGAAATTAGCTAGCTACATTTGCTCTAACAATTAGTGTCTCAAGATTCTAGGGCAACTTGCTAAGAAAAGACAAACTAGCTGTTTTGCTGATGTAAGAAACACAGACTAATAGTGTCATTATAGAACAATATTGGATTTATATTAAGAAGCAAAGTGAAAACAGCATTGTTGTCATCAACGTTGTTCCATGTGCTGCATTGACCAGTCATTGTGAAAACGGCATTGTTGTCATCAACATTGTTCCATGTGCTGCATTGACCAGGCAGAGTGAAAACGGCATTGTTGTCATCAACATTGTTCCATGAGCTGCATTGACCAGGCAGACTGAACACAAGTGTCTCGTGGTTGAGGAACATCAAACTCTCCTTAAGTAAACTATAAAAATTAACATTACACATGGCGTATCACATTTAACAAACCAAACATTCAAATACAAGTATAGAAGGTACAGTAACAACCCAAACTGGTCCCTGTATCAATACGGATATATCATTAAATACGGTATACCGCCCAGCCCTAACACACACACACACTGGACACACATACTGGACACACAAACTGGACACACACACTGGGCATACACACACACACACTGGAAACACACACACACTCTGGACACACACTGGACATACACACAAGGCACACACACACACACACACTTGGGCTCCCGAGTGGCGTCGCTGTCTAAGGCACTGCATCTCAGTGCTAGAGGCGTCACTACAGGTCCTGGTATGAATCCAGGCTGTATCACATTCGGCCGTGACAGACAGTCCCATAGCGCGGGGCACAATTGGCGTCGTCCGGGTTTGGCTGTCATTGTAAATAAGAATGTGTTCTTAACTGAATTGCCAAGTTAAAATAAGGTTTAATAAATAACAAAACACTGGACACACACAATACCCTCAAATAAAAGGTGACATTATATACTGTCACCTCGTATAAAACATTTGATCTCATATACAAAATGTATATAAATGTTAGCTTCACTGTCAAAATAGATATGGTGTGGACTGTACACTCAATACAATCTAAATCTGATACCTCTCTGTCTGTCTTTTGACTGATACTGCTTTTTAAACTGGTCTGGTCAGTCTACTCAAATATTTGTACTATACATTTTTCTATCTGCAAGCAATACTTTGATAATTTGTCATTTATAATAAAGATACATTAATTTATGAACAGATATGGCAGGTTTCAGAACACTGATATATCTAAAAATATACTGTCACTATCTTCACCACCAAAGAATAGCAGTGTGGTTTTAATATGATTTTACTCTTTGCAGGCTGTCACGCTGTCAAGTGACAGAGGAAGGCTGTGCTTCTCTGGTCTCAGCTCTGAGGTCAAACCCCTCACACCTGAGAGAGCTGGACCTGAGCTACAATCACCCAGGAGACTCAGGAGTCAGACTGCTCTCTGCTGGACTGGAGGATCCACACTGCAGACTGGAGAAACTCAAGTATGTAGAGGGTTTATATCAATGTTCATATCAGACATGTTTGACTTATCAGGCTAGTTAAGACAAATATTCTTACCACCAACTGGATATAATTATATGGTGTGTGTGTGTGTGTGTGTGTGTGTGTGTGTGTGTGTGTGTGTGTGTGTGTGTGTGTGTGTGTGTGTGTGTGTGTGTGTGTGTGTGTGTGTGAGTTCAGGTGTATCCCTCAATGACTGTCTGTTCTTCTGCTTACCGCTACAGTGTGGAACATGGTGGAGAGTACACAATGAAACCTGGGCTTAGAAAATGTGAGTGTTGACTGCTGTGAAGAATATTACTAAGAATAAGTCTTAATTCAAGTTAAGTCAAAGACCACCATCATTACTGACTTGGTCATATTAAATATCAGCTGTAGTTCTACAGAAGCAGAAATCAGGGACAACAAAGTTTACAAAGAGTTGCTTTGTGTGTGTGTGTGTGTGTGTGTGTGTGTGTGTGTGTGTGTGTGTGTGTGTGTGTGTGTGTGTGTGTGTGTGTGTGTGTGTGTGTAATTAATGGGAATATGTGTGTTTTATATTACCATACAGTATAACATATGATCATTCAACAAGTCTCAAGTTACCTGAAATTCTCCATTTGATACCTAGAAACATCTACATTAAATGAATTTGTGAAAAGTGAGTTAACATTCTAATGTGAATGATGATGATTTCTAATATTGTGTCTGGTTTCATCCATCAGATGTCTGTGATCTCACACTGGACCTAAACACAGTAGACAGACTCCTCTCTCTGTCTGAGGAGAACAGAAAGGTGACATGGAGGAGAGAGGAGCAGCCGTATCCTGATCACCCAGAGAGATTTGAGGACTGTAGACAGGTGTTGTGTAGAGAGGGTCTGACTGGGCGCTGTTACTGGGAGGTAGAGTGGAGTGGGAGAGGGGCTGTTATAGGAGTGACATATAAAGGAATCAACAGGAGAGGACAGGTTAATGACTGTTGGCTTGGATGGAATGACAAGTCCTGGAGTCTGGACTGCGATGACAACAGTTACATTGCCTGGCACAATGATAATTCCACTATCATAGACGTCCCCTCGTCCAGCTCCGACAGAGTAGGAGTGTATCTGGACTGGCCAGCCGGCACTCTGTCCTTCTATAGAGCCTCCTCTGACACACTGACCCACCTGTACACATTCACCTCCACATTCACGGAGCCCCTCTATCCAGGGTTTAGGGTTTGGTATGTTGACTCCTCAGTGTCCCTGTAAATAATAACCTGACACACACATATACATACACACACTGATACACACACACACACACACACACACTGGACTCACACACACTGATACACACACACACACACTGGACTCACACACACTGATATACACACACACACACACACACACTGGACTCACACACACACACACTGGACAAACACACACACACACTGGACAAACACACACTCACACTGGACAAACACACACTCACACTGGACAAACACACACTCACACTGGACAAACACACATACACGCTGAACACACACACACACACTGGATACACACGCACACACTGGACTCACACACACACACTGGACAAATACACACACACACTGGACAAACACACATACACGCTGAACACACACATGCTGAACACACACACACTGGAAAAACACACACACACTGGACAAACACACACACACACAGGACACACACACACACTGGACACAGAAACACAAACACACACTGGACACAGACACACAAACACACACAGGACACACAGGATACACACACACTCTCACACACACACAAACGTGCGTCTTCCTATAATTGTGAGGACCTTGACCCAGGACCTTGACCCAGGACCTCTTACAATAACACTGTTACAATACCAATGGGATCATTTGTTGTCTTTTATGTTGAATAACAAGTTGTACAATTATATATCGACATACGCTCCATAGTTGTACAAGTATACAAGGATATATTGTACTTTTCATAATAAAACATACTTGAAACAAGAAACAGCATGTTAATTGTGAAAACCACTTCATTATTGATTTTTACATTGTCTCTGTCAGGTTGACATTAACCTGCGACTGGTTACATGAAACAAATATGAAATGAAATACAAAACAATTAAATATGTGAAATTGAATTAAATAAATTGTACAACAGTGTTGTGATGCAGGGTCGCTATAGCAACAGAGTGTTGTGATGCAGGGTCACTATAGCAACAGAGTGTTGTGATGCGCCCCAGCGTGAACCTCTCCAGACCAGAGGACTTTCTTCTTGGAGAGGAACCCTGTGACGTCATCATCGGAGAGGGAGATTCTAGACACTCTCTCAGCCTGCTCTCTCTCTGCTCTCTGCTCTCTCTCTCTCTGCTCTCTCTCGCTCTGCTTCTCTATCTTTCTCTCTCTCTCTCTCCCCAATCTCTTGCTTTTTATATCTTAACCGGGGTGCAGTTTGGACAATCACCACTTGATGAAAGTGTTAAACCAGAAGTGATGAAAACAACATCAATGCATTGAGAGAGAGAGAGTCTAATATACAGAGAGAGAGTCTAATATACTGATATACCGTGCATTCAGAAAGTATTCAGACCCCTTGACTTTTTCCACATTTTGTCACGTTACAGCCTCATTCTAAAATGGATGAAATTGTTTTTTTCCCCCCCTCATCAATCTACACACAATAACCCATAGCAAAACAATTTATTTCATGTGTGCAAATTTGTATTTAAAAAAAACTTAGATATCACATTTACATAAGTATTCAGACCCTTTACTCAGTACTTTGTTGAAGCACCTTTGGCAGCGATTACAGCCTTGAGTCTTCTTGGATTTGATGCTACAAGCTTGGCACACCTGTATTTGGGGAGTTTCTCCCATTCTTCTCTGCAGATCCTCTCAAGCTCTGTCAGGTTGGATGGGGAACGTCGCTGCACAGCTATTTTCAGGTCTCTCCAGAGATGTTCGATCGGGTTCAAGTCCGGGCTTAGGATCATTGTCCTGTTGTCCAGTCTGTGTTTACTATACTGGGAGGGTAGAGAGTCAGAACTGATAGAGGATCTGGAGCCCTGAGGGGGAGAGAGAGAGGGAGGGTAGAGAGTCAGAACAGAGGGAAGAGAGAGAGAGGGAAAGAGGGAAAGAGAGAGATGGAGTGGAGACAGAGGATGTGTGGACGTTGCTTTATATTTGGTAATTGGGGCCTTTGAGCCCTGATGGGCTGGGTGACATCAGTGACACTCTGAGAGATATGGGTTGCTGTGGAGGGAGAGCAAGAGAGAGAGGGATGGAGAGAGAGGGAGGGAGAGAGAGATTAGTCAGCAGAAATTATTCAGGACAACGTTCGTCTTTAAATGGACTTCTTTATTTCTCTCTTTCCCCACTGAGGAAGATAAAGGACACACACACACACACACACACACACACACGAAGGGTAGGTAATCAGGTATTCCTCCCATGGTGTGTGCATTGATTTTAGTCCCTTTCTCATTAACTAGCTGTGGACAGTGACCAGAGATGGCCAGATTGAGCTAGAGGTGTGTGTGTGTGTGTGTGTGTGCATGCAGTGTTTATACATTTGTTTTTGAGAGAGAGGCTTTCGATAACAATGACACACACAGCCCAGATTCCATTTTCTTCTTTGTGTTTCAATTAGGTCTTAGTGGAATAGAGGCCTGTGATTCATGAACCATTAATGTCGTTGGAAAACGTCAGAACGAAAGAAAGGAAGCAGTCCGTTCTGAACTGCTTAAAGGTCAGAAGTTGGTCATGATGTTTCTCTAAAACAGTAAAGATTAAAGTTGGTCATGATGTTTCTCTAAAACAGTAAAGACTAAAGTTGTTCATGATGTTTCTCTAAAACATTAAAGACTAAAGTTGGTCATGATGTTTCTCTAAACCACAGAAGACTAAAGTTGGTCATGATGTTGTCTTAGTGGAGCAGAAATCTCAGTGATCAATTGGTCAACTCTGATTTACCCAAAATACCCTGCACAACGTCTATTTGCTCCTCTACCGGATGGAAACTATAAGTGTAATGGCTGATATGGCACTTGCAAATGTAGATTAATCACCCCCATACAGGGAAACAAACCCCAATCAAAGGTTTTATCCCATGCTCCACTAAGGCAGTTATTTATCTTATAACTTGTCCTTGTTTTAAGAATTATGTGGGTAAAACTAACTAATTTAAAACTTCTTGCAGCGCATATCCCGTGAGCGGGATCGAGTTTTGTGAAAAATCAGAGCGCCATATTCAACACCACAAATCTAATAATTTCTATTTCTCAAACATAGGACTATTTTACACCATTTTATAGATAGACCTCTCCTGAATCGAACCACATTGTCCGATTTCAAAAAGGCTTTACAGCGAAAGCAAAACATTAGATTATGTTAGGCGAGTACATCGACAAAAATAACCACAGCCATTTTCTAAGCAACTACATGCATCTCCAAAACCCAAAACACAGCTAAATGAAGCGCTAACCTTTGACAATCTTCATCATATGACACTCCTAGGACATCATGTTACACAATACATGCATTTTTTTGTTCGATAAAGTTCATATTTATATATAAAAACAGCATTTTACATTGGCGCATGATGTTCAGAAAATATTTTCACTCCAATACCGCCGGTGAATCAGCACCAGAATTTACAAAAATACTCGTCATAAACGTTAATAAAATATTATACTGTCATTCAAAGAATTATAGATTAACATCTCCTGAATGCAACCGCATTGCAAGATTTCCAAATAACTTTACTGGGAAATCACACTGCAATAATCTGAGTACTGTGGTCAGAAAAATACACTAGGCGATACAGACCAGCGGCATTTTGGAGTCAACTAAATTAATAAATAGTATTAGAAATATTAACTTACCTTTGATGATCTTCATCAGAAGGCACTTCCAGGAATCCCAGATACTCAACAAATGTTGTTTTGTTCGATAAAGTTCATAATTTATGTCCAAATAGCTCCTTGTTGTTTGCGCGTTGAGTAGGCTACTCAAAATGTACGAAACACGCGGAAAATGTCACGACGAAAAGTTAAAAAAAAAATCTGTTTACGTTCGTTCAAACATGTCAAACGTTGTATAGCATAAATCTTTAGGGCCTTTTTCAATCAGAACTTCAATAATATTCCAACCGGACGATTGCATTGTCTTATAAAACATTTTGGAACAAAGCAGCCCCCCACATGAACGCGCGCCAATGTAGTGATGGCCCTCCCCTTGTAACCAACTTTCCAGGCTTCTCGTTCGGTCTGTGTTTACCGGAGAAGCCTCAAACAACTTTCTAAAGACTGTTGACATCTAGTGGAAGTGCTAAATGGGTGACCAGTCCCTGTGTGTTTCATAGGTAAAGACTTGAAAATGATCCCACACATCAGATTTCCACTTCCTGCTAGGATTTGTCTCAGGTTTTTGACTGCCATATGAGTTATGTTATACTCACAGACATCATTCAAACAGTTTTAGAAACTTCAGAGTGTTTTCTATCCAAATATACTAATAATATGCATATCCTAGCTTCTGAGTTTGAGTAGGAGGCAGTTTAATATGGGCACATATTTTTTCAAATTTGTCAATACTGCCCCCTATCCCTAAGTAGTTGTAAGAGGTTTAAAGTATGAATTTTTGAGCATCGTAGCACCATTAGGTGCAAAAACTTGACGTACCCAGTTGCGGCCCACTTTTTGGAAGCGATTTCGTCCCTACGTTGTATCGGCATCGAACAAGTCACCCTGCCTAGGAGAGGGGGTGACCTATATAATTTATTGTTAAAACGAGAGGCTGCCTGGATCTTTAATTTAAAGACCCTTGCTCCCTTCGGTCTTCACCTAGACTTTGAAGTCACTCTTGTGATTTTGCTATTCATTGTAAATATTTGTAGGTCTATGTAGCCATATTGTATCTATGATCGCATGCTATCCATTCAAGTTTTTATATCTGTCACGTCCTGGCCAGTATATAAGGTTAATTGTTTTGTAGTTTGGTCAGGGCGTGACAGAGGGTATTCGTTTTATGTGGTTCGGGGTGGTGTGTGTTGGTGAAGGGTCATTTGTTTTAAGTATTCCAGGGTTTTTGGGCACTGTTTGGTTTTCAGTTATTCTATGTCTAGTCTAGTATGTCTGTTTCTATGTTTGGTTAATTGGGGTTGGGACTCTCAGTTGAAGGCAGGTGTTGTCTATCTGCCTTTGATTGAGAGTCCCATATATTAGGGTGTGTTTGTGGTTGTTATTTGTGGGTGATTGTTCTGTGTTGAGCTGAGGCTTTGCCAGACTGTTTGTTGTCGTTCGTTTGTTTCTCGTGTTTGTTATTTTTGTACGTTCATTGTTTGAAGTTAATAAATCATCAAAATGAGCATACACGTACCTGCTGCGTATTGGTCCTCCTTCACCGACGATAACCGTGACAGAATCACCCACCACCAAAGGACCAAGCAGCAGAGGAAGGAGCAGACGGCGTTCGAGTTGGACTGGCGGGAGAAGTGGACTTGGGAAGAAATTCTGGACGGGGCCGGACCTTGGCATCAGGCTGGGGATTATCAGCGCCCGCAGTGGGAAATTGAGGCAGCCAAGGCGGAGAGGCGATGGTACGAGGCCAGAGACGCGCTGAGGGAGAAGCACGAGAGGCACCCCCAAGAAATTTTTTTGGGGGGGCACACGGGTAGTTTGGCTAGGCGAAGGAAGAGCCGGAAGCCAGCTACCCGTGGTTATATGGAGGAGCGTATGAGGTGGGGAGCGTCATGTTTTGCTGAGAAGCGCACTATCTCACCCATACGCACGCACAGTCCGGTGCGAGTTATTCCAGCCCCTCGCAGGTGCCGTGCTAGAGCGGGCATCCAGCCTGGTAGGAGGATGCCTGCGCAGCGTATCTGGTCGCCGGTACGCCTCCGAGGACCAGGCTACCAAACTCCCGCTCTACGCACGGCTACCATCAGGCACCTGCACAGCCCAGTCTGCCCTGTACGAGCACCCCGCTCGTACAGGGCTACTAGTTCCATCCAGCCAAGGCGGGTTGTGCAGGAGGTAAGATCTAGACCGGCTGTGCGCCTCCATAGCCCTGGGTTTCCAGCTCCTGTCTCTCGTGCGGACCCGGAAGTGCGTCCACCCAGTCCGACTCGTCCTGTTCCCGCTCCACGCACTAAACGGCAAGTGCGTAAACCCAGCCTCGCCAGTCAACAGTCGTCGGAGCTGCCCGCCAGTCAACAGTCGTCGGAGCTGCCCGCCAGTCAACAGTCGTCGGAGCTGCCCGCCAGTCAACAGTCATCGGAGCTGCCCGTCAGTCAACAGTCGTCGGAGCTGCCCGTCAGTCAACAGTCGTCGGAGCTGCCCGTCAGTCAACAGTCGTCGGAGCTGCCATCAGTCAACAGTCGTCGGAGCTGCCCGCCAGTCAACAGTCGCCGGAGTGGTCAGACTGCGCTGAACTGCCGGAGTGGCCAGACTGCGCTGAACTGCCGGAGTGGCCAGACTGCGCTGAACTGCCGGAGTGGCCAGACTGCGCTGAACTGCCAGAGTGGCCAGACTGCGCTGAACTGCCGGAGTGGCCAGACTGCGCTGAACTGCCGGAGTGGCCAGACTGCGCTGAACTGCCGGAGTGGCCAGACTGCGCTGAACTGCCGGAGTGGCCAGACTGTCCTGAACTGCCGGAGTGGCCAGACTGCCCCGAACTGCCGGAGTGGCCAGACTGCCCCGAACTGCCGGAGTGGCCAGACTGCCCCGAACTGCCGGAGTGGCCAGACTGCCCCGAGTTGCCGGACTGCCCTGACTGCCCCGACTTGCCGGACTGCCCTGACTGCCCCGACTTGCCGGACTGCCCTGACTGCCCCGAGTTGCCAGACTGCCCTGACTGCCCCGAGCTGCCAGACTGCCCAGACTGTCCCGAGCTGCCAGACTGCCCAGACTGTCCCGAGCTGCCAGACTGCCCAGACAGCCTGGAACGGCCTGAGCTGGAGCCACCTCCAAAAATAGGTGTGTTGGGGAGGGGGGGTGTAGCACAGTGCCGTCGTTGACGGCAGCCACCCTCCCTTCCCTCCCTTTAGTAAGGGGGAATTTTTCTTTTGGGTATTGTTTGGGGTTATTTTTTTTGTTAAGGTGCTTCCGGGGTAGCACCTTTAAGGGGGGGGTACTGTCACGTCCTGGCCAGTATATAAGGTTAACTGTTTTGTAGTTTGGTCAGGGCGTGACAGAGGGTATTCGTTTTATGTGGTTCGGGGTGGTGTGTGTTGGTGAAGGGTCATTTGGTTTAAGTATTCCGGGGTTTTTGGGCACTGTTTGGTTTTCAGTTATTCCATGTCTAGTCTAGTATGTCTGTTTCTATGTTTGGTTAATTGGGGTTGGGACTCTCAGTTGAAGGCAGGTGTTGTCTATCTGCCTTTGATTGAGAGTCCCATATATTAGGGTGTGTTTATGGTTGTTATTTGTGGGTGATTGTTCTGTGTTGAGCTGAGGCTTTGCCAGACTGTTTGTTGTCGTTCGTTTGTTTCTCGTGTTTGTTATTTTTGTACGTTCATTGTTTGAAGTTAATAAATCATCAAAATGAGCATACACGTACCTGCTGCGTATTGGTCCTCCTTCACCGACGATAACCGTGACAATATCTGTAAATGAACCAATGATATCAAGCCACACCAGGCCATGATTACAGACACCTGTGTGTTTCCTTTGACGCTATATAAACTAGTGACCCGCAGTGTTTGTCATTATACCCTGATGAAGACAGCTTGTCTGTATAAACTAGTGACCCACAGTGTTTGTCATTATACCCTGATGAAGACAGCTTGTCTGTATAAACTAGTGACCCACAGTGTTTGTCATTATACCCTGATGAAGACAGCTTGTCTGTATTAACTGGTGACCCACAGTGTTTGTCATTATACTCTGATGAAGACAGCTTGTCTGTTTAAACTAGTGACCCACAGTGTTTGTCATTATAGCCTGATGAAGACAGCTTGTCTGTAGAATCTAGTGACCCACAGTGTTTGTCATTATACCCTGATGAAGACAGCTTGTCTGTAGAAACTAGTGACCCACAGTGTTTGTCATTATACCCTGATGAAGACAGCTTGTCTGTATAAACTAGTGACCCACAGTGTTTGTCATTATACCCTGATGAAGACAGCTTGTCTGTATAAACTAGTGACCCACAGTGTTTGTCATTATACCCTGATGAAGACAGCTTGTCTGTATAAACTAGTGACCCACAGTGTTTGTCATTATACCCTGATGATGGACAAGTTCTGGCCTGGTTTAGATCTTATCTGTCGGAAAGATATCAGTTTGTCTCTGTGAATGGTTCGTCCTCTGACAAATCAATTGTAAATTTCGGTGTTCCTCAAGGTTCTGTTCTAGGACCACTATTGTTTTCACTATATATTTTACCTCTTGGGGATGTCATTCGAAAACATAATGTTAAATTTCACTGCTATGCGGACGACACACAGCTGTACATTTCAATGAAACATGGTGAAGCCCCAAAATTGCCCTCGCTAGAAGCCTGTGTTTCAGGCATAAGGAAGTGGATGGCTGCAAATGTTCTACTTTTAAACTCGGACAAAACAGAGATGCTTGTCCTAGGTCCCAAGAAACAAAGAGATCTTCTGTTGAATCTGACAATTAATCTGGATGGTTGTACAGTCGTCTCAAATAAAACTGTGAAGGACCTCGGCGTTACTCTGGACCCTGATCTCTCTTTTGAAGAACATATCAAGACTGCTTCAAGGACAGCTTTTTTCCATCTACGTAACATTGCAAAAATCAGAAACTTTCTGTCCAAAAATGACGCAGAAAAATTAATCCATGCTTTTGTTACTTCTAGGCTCGACTACTGCAATGCTCTACTTTCCGGCTACCCGGATAAAGCACTAAACAAACTTCAGTTAGTGCTAAATACGGCTGCTAGAATCCTGACTAGAACCAAAAAATTTGATCATATTACTCCAGTGCTAGCCTCCCTACACTGGCTTCCTGTTAAGGCAAGGGCTGATTTCAAGGTTTTACTGCTAACCTACAAAGCATTACATGGGCTTGCTCCTACCTATCTTTCCGATTTGGTCCTGCCGTACATACCTACACGTACGCTACGGTCACAAGACGCAGGCCTCCTAATTGTCCCTAGAATTTCTAAGCAAACGGCTGGAGGTAGGGCTTTCTCCTATAGAGCTCCATTTTTATGGAATGGTCTGCCTACCCATGTGAGAGACGCAGACTCAGTCTCAACCTTTAAGTCTTTACTGAAGACTTATCTCTTCAGTAGGTCCTATGATTAAGTATAGTCTGGCCCAGGAGTGTGAAGGTGAACGGAAAGGCTGGAGCAACGAACCTCCCTTGCTGTCTCTGCCTTGTCGGTTCCCCTCTTCCCACTGGGATTCTCTGCCTCTAACCCTTTTACAGGGGCTGAGTCACTGACTTACTGGTGTTCTTCCATGCCGTCCATGGGAGGGGTGCGTCACTTGAGTAGGTTGAGCCACTGACGTGGTCTTCCTGTCTGGGTTGGCGCCCCCCCCTTGGGTTGTGCCGTGGCGGAGATCTTTGTGGGCTATACTCGGCCTTGTCTTCGGACGGTAAGTTGGTGGTTGTAGATATCCCTCTAGTGGTGTGGGGGCTGTGCTTTGGCAAAGTGGGTGGGGTTATATCCTGCCTGTTTGGCCCTGTCCGGGGGTATCATCGGATGGGGCCACAGTGTCTTCTGATCCCTCCTGTCTCAGCCTCCAGTATTTATGCTGCAGTAGTTTATGTGTCGGGGGGTTAGGGTCAGTCTGTTACATCTGGAGTATTCTCTTGTCTTATCCGGTGTCCTGTGTGAATGTAAATATGCTCTCTCTAATTCTCTCTTTCTCTCTTTCTTTCTTTCTCTCGGAGGACCTGAGCCCTAGGACCATGCCTCAGGACTACCTGGCATGATGACTCCTTGCTGTCCCCAGTCCACCTGGCCATGCTGCTGCTCCAGTTTCAACTGTTCTGCCTGCGGCTACAGAACCCTGACCTGTTCACCGGACGTGCTTGTTGCACCCTCGACAATTACTATGATTATTATTATTTGACCATGCTGATCATTTACGAACATTTTAACATCTTGACCATGTTCTGTTATAATATCCACCCGGCACAGCCAGAAGAGGACTGGCCACCCCTCATAGCCTGGTTCCTCTCTAGGTTTCTTCCTAGGTTTTTGGCCTTTCTCAGGAGTTTTTCCTAGGGAGTTTTTCCCAGCCACCGTGCTTCTTTCACATGCATTGCTTGCTGTTTGGGGTTTTAGGCTGGGTTTCTGTACAGCACTTTGAGATTTCAGCTGATGTACGAAGGGCTATATAAATACATTTGATTTGATTTTGATTTGATTTGATTTGATTTGATGAAGACAGCTTGTCTGTATGAACGTTGGTTATTAGGTTTTTCAATTACTGTATCTGAGCTCCTAGAGTGTGTGGCTCTCCTTTAACTTACACATATTATAATAGGCTACATGAGACCTACAGTCAGTGTCCAGACTTCAGTTAATATTATAATAGACTACATGAGGCCTACAGTCAGTGTCCAGACTTCAGTTAATATTATAATAGACTACATGAGAACTACAGCCAGTGTCCAGACTGCAGTTAATATAATAATAGACTACATGAGACCTACAGCCAGTGTCCAGACTTCAGTTAATATTATAATAGACTACATGAGGTCTACAGTCAGTGTCCAGACTTCAGTTACTATTCCAACTATTACTGTTTCCGTCTGAACTTCAAAGGTGATACTGTGTCTGAGCCTGGCAGGCTGTGGAAAACAACAGTAAATGGGATATGAGGTGTTGACAGGCTCCAAAATAGTTTTTATTTTATGTTGTTATTTCTTTTTTTACCCTGTTTTCTCCCCAATTTCATGGTATCCAATTGGTTGTTACAGTCTTGTCTCATCGCTGCAACTCCTGTACGGACTCAGGAGAGGCGAAGGTCGAGAGCCGTGCGTCCTCCGAAACACAACCCAACCAAGCCGCACTCCTTCTTGACACAATGCCAACTTAACCCGGAAGCCAGCCGCACCAATGTGTTGGAGGAAACACCTGGAGACCGTGTCAGTGTGCACTGCGCCCGGCCGGCCATAGGAGTCGCTAATGCGCGATGGGACAACTACATCCCTGCCGGCCAAACCCTCCCCCTAACCCGGACAACGCTGGGCCATTTGTGCGCCGCCCCATGGGTCTCCCGGTCACGGCAGAGCCTGGACTCAAACCCAGAATCTCTAGAGGCTTAGACCACTGCTCAACTCGGGAGTTTAGTCAGTGTGAACACTTGGTAGAGTTTCTGACATGTTGATTTAGTCAGTTTCAACACTTGGTAGAGTTTCTGACATGTTTACTTAGTCAGTGTGAACACTTGGTAGAGTTTCTGACATGTTGATTTAGTCAGTGTGAACACTTGATAGAGTTTCTGACATGTTGATTTAGTCAGTGTGAACACTTGGTAGAGTTTCTGACATGTTGATTTAGTCAGTTTGAACACTTGGTAGAGTTTCTGACATGTTGATTTAGTCAGTGTGAACACTTGGTAGAGTTTCTGACATGTTGATTTAGTCAGTTTGAACACTTGGTAGAGTTTCTGACATGTTGATTTAGTCAGTGTGAACACTTGGTAGAGTTTCTGACATGTTGATTTAGTCAGTTTGAACACTTGGTAGAGTTTCTGACATGTTGATTTAGTCAGTGTGAACACTTGGTAGAGTTTCTGACATGTTGATTTAGTCAGTGTGAACACTTGGTAAAGTTTCTGACATGTTGATTTAGTCAGTTTCAACACTTGGACACACACCCTACACAGGACACTAACACGCAGGACACACACACACACAGGACACACACACACACTGGACACACACACACTGGACACACACACACACACACACACACACACACACACACACACACACACACAAGACACATACACTGGACACACACACTGGACACACAAACATACAATAGACAGTAGACATATATAATAGACAGTAGACAGTATTGAAGACATCTCCCTACTAGATGGTAATAGACAGTAGACAGTATTGAAGACATCTCCCTACTAGATGGTATTAGACCCTAGTAGACAGTATTGAAGACATCTCCCTACTAGATGGTAATAGGTCCTAGTAGACAGTATTGTAGACATCTCCCTACTAGATGGTAATAGACAGTAGACAGTATTGAAGACATTTACATTTACATTTAAGTCATTTAGCAGACGCTCTTATCCAGAGCGACTTACAAATTGGTGCATTCACCTTATGATATCCAGTGGAACAACCACTTTACAATAGTGCATCTAAATATTTTTTTTTGGGGGGGGGGTTAGAAGGATTACTTTATCCTATCCCAGGTATTCCTTAAAGAGGTGGGGTTTCAGGTGTCTCCGGAAGGTGGTGATTGACTCCGCTGTCCTGGCGTCGTGAGGGAGCTTGTTCCACCATTGGGGTGCCAGAGCAGCGAACAGTTTTGACTGGGCTGAGCAGGAACTGTGCTTCCTCAGAGGTAGGGAGGCGAGCAGGCCAGAGGTGGATGAACGCAGTGCCCTTGTTTGGGTGTAGGGCCTGATCAGAGCCTGAAGGTACGGAGGTGCCGTTCCCCTCACAGCTCCGTAGGCAAGCACCATGGTCTTGTAGCAGATGCGAGCTTCAACTGGAAGCCAGTGGGGTGTGCGGAGGAGCGGGGTGACGTGAGAGAACTTGGGAAGGTTGAACACCAGACGGGCTGCGGCGTTCTGGATGAGTTGAAGACACCTCCCTACTAGATGGTAATAGGTCCTAGTAGAAAGTATTGAAGACATCTCCCTACTAGATGGTAATAGACAGTAGACAGTATTGAAGACATCTCCCTACTAGATGGTAATAGACAGTAGACAGTATTGAAGACATCTCCCTACTAGATGGTAATAGGTCCTAGTGGACAGTATTGTAGACATCTCCCTACTAGATGGTAATAGGTCCTAGTAGACAGTATTGTAGACATCTCCCTACTAGATGGTAATAGACAGTAGACAGTATTGAAGACATCTCCCTACTAGATGGTAATAGACCCTAGTAGACAGTATTGAAGACATCTCCCTACTAGATGGTAATAGACAGTAGACAGTATTGAAGACATCTCCCTACTAGATGGTAATAGGTCCTAGTAGACAGTATTGAAGACATCTCCCTACTAGATGGTAATAGGTCCTAGTAGACAGTATTGTAGACATCACCCTACTAGATGGTAATAGACAGTAGACAGTATTGAAGACATCTCCCTACTAGATGGTAATAGACAGTAGACAGTATTGAAGACATCTCCCTACTAGATGGTAATAGGTCCTAGTAGACAGTATTGAAGACATCTCCCTACTAGATGGTAATAGACAGGAGACGGTATTGAAGACATCTCCCTACTAGATGGTAATAGGTCCTAGTAGACAGTATTGAAGACATCTCCCTACTAGATGGTAATAGACAGTAGACAGTATTGAAGACATCTCCCTACTAGATGGTAATAGACAGTAGACAGTATTGAAGACATCTCCCTACTAGATGGTAATAGACCCTAGTGGACAGTATTGTAGACATCTCCCTACTAGATGGTAATAGGTCCTAGTAGACAGTATTGAAGACATCTCCCTACTAGATGGTAATAGGTCCTAGTAGACAGTATTGAAGACATCTCCCTACTAGATGGTAATAGACCCTAGTGGACAGTATTGAAGACATCTCCCTACTAGATGGTAATAGACAGTAGACAGTATTGAAGACATCTCCCTACTAGATGGTAATAGGTCCTAGTAGACAGTATTGAAGACATCTCCCTACTAGATGGTAATAGACAGTAGAAAGTATTGAAGACATCTCCCTACTAGATGGTAATAGACAGTAGACAGTATTGAAGACATCTCCCTACTAGATGGTAATAGACAGTAGACAGTATTGAAGACATCTCCCTACTAGATGGTAATAGACAGTAGACAGTATTGAAGACATCTCCCTACTAGATCGTAATAGGTCCTAGTAGACAGTATTGAAGACATCTCCCTACTAGATGGTAATAGACCCTAGTAGACAGTGTTGAAGAAATCCTGGGGACCTGGACAAACTTTGAATACTGCAGTGGATCTGGTGTGACCTGGCTGCTCAACTAAAGCGGTCACATGTTCTACATCCTATAACTACTGTAGATCTATACGTTTCATAACATCAGTCTGCACGCTGCACTAGCAGGGAAGAGGAGGAAGAGGAGGAAGAGAGGAAGGAGGAGGAGGAAGATGAATAAGAGGGGGAGGAAGAGGGGGAGGAGAGAGAAGAGAGGGAGGAGGAGGAGAAGAGGGAGGAGGAAGAAGAAGAGGAGGAGGAATAAGAGGAGGAAGAGTGGGAGGAGAGAGAAGAGGGTTAAAGGCATGTGTCCCCGTCGAGGGCCGATGACTCATCACAACACCTGAGGCGTTTACTGATGACATCATCACTACTGTGACATCACGACCCCGACTGATGATGGCTTTAACAGCTCATGGCAAAAGGTCCCAGCTTTGATATAACGTACCATGCATGTATGTGTGTGTGTGTGTGTGTGTGTGTGTGTGTGTGTGTGTGTGTGTGTGTGTGTGTGTGTGTGTGTGTGTGTGTGTGTGTGTTTGTGTGCATTAGCATTCTGTAAAAGCCCCCAGGGTTCCTTCTCTGTCCAGTATGAATATAAACATTTAAACACAGAAACACACGTCAACACGTGACACAGATGCTTGATGTTTGCAGTCTTGCAGTGAGGAGCAGGGTGGTCTATATAGACAGTGAGGAGCAGGGCGGTCTATATAGGCAGTGAGGAGCAGGGTGGTCTATATAGGCAGTGATGAGCAGGGTGGTCTATTTACATTTACATTTATGTCATTTAGCAGACGCTCTTATCCAGAGCGACTTACAGTAGTGAATGCATACATTTCATAGATTTCATTTCATTTCATGCATTTTTTATTTTTTTTTGTACTGGCCCCCCGTGGGAATCTGGCCAGAGCCGCCCGCCAGTCTGGAGTCACCAGAGCCGCCCGCCAGTCCGGAGCCGCCAGAGCCGCCCGCCAGTCCGGAGCCGCCACAGCCGCCCACCTGTCCGGAGCCACCAGAGCTGCCCGAGCCGCCCGCCTGTCCGGAGCCGCCGGAGCAGCCCGCCAGTCCGGAGCCGCCAGAGCAGCCCGCCAGTCCGGAGCCGCCGGAGCCGCCCGCCAGTCCGGAGCCGCCGGAGCCGCCCGCCTGTCCGGAGCCGCCGGAGCCGCCCGCCTGTCCGGAGCCGCCGGAGCCGCCCGCCAGTCCGGAGCCGCCGGAGCCGCCCGCCTGTCCGGAGCCGCCGGAGCCGCCCGCCAGTCCGGAGCCGCCGGAGCCGCCCGCCTGTCCGGAGCCGCCGGAGCCGCCCGCCTGTCCGGAGCCGCCGGAGCCGCCCGCCAGTCCGGAGCCGCCGGAGCCGCCCGCCAGTTCGGAGCCGCCGGAGCCGCCCGTCAGTCCGGAGCCGCCGGAGCCGCCCGCCAGTCCGGAGCCGCCGGAGCCGCCCGCCTGTCCGGAGCCGCCAGAGTCGCCCGCCAGCCAGGAGCAGGCAGAGTCGCCCGCCAGCCGGGCGCAGCCAGATTCGCCCTCTAGTCCGGGGCCCGCTGCGAGGGTCCCCAGTCCGTGGTCGGTGTCTGTGGACAGCCTCGAACAAAAGAGATCTCAGAAGACCTAAGATTAAGAATTATTGGGTTACAAAAGCATCTCTAAAAGCCTTGATGTTCATCAGTCCACGGTAAGACAAATTGTCTATAAATGGAGAAAGTTCAGCACTGTTGCTACCCTCCCTAGAAGTGGCCGTCCTGCAAAGATGACTGCAAGAGCACATACAATAATTCTCAATAAGTTTAAGAAGAATCCTAGTGTCAGCTAAAGACTTACAGAAATCTCTGGAACAAAAAAAACTTTTTTCTACTATAGTTATTGCTGTAGTATCACTATCAGATTGCTATAATATTACCATAAGATATACCATTAGTATATCTTTGTATATTAGTATACTAGTGTATAATATTAGTTATTGCTTTAGTATCACTATCAGATGTTATAGTAATCATTTAAGATTACTATAGTATGTCTGAATTTACCATAAGAATACTATAGAATATTTAAAACTTTTTTCTGTGATATTTCTATAATATTCTTCTATAGTAATCTTATAGGATCACTATAATTTTGCTATAGTTATTGCTATATTTTTACTATCAGAACGCTATAGTTATTCTATAGTATGTCCACATTTACCATAAGAATACTATATGTTTTGTAGTTATATTTGTATAATAATCTTTTATAGTAGTCCTATAGTGCTTTTTCATAAGGGGGGTGCCTGGCCTTAATATTTTTAAAATGTTTTGATTTAGAATGGATGATTATTAAAAAGCCATGAACAGGGGCAGGGGAATAGCTCGACTAGCGAATGGAGGCCGCTTTCCTGCCTGTTTGTTTTTTCAATCATATGCTGTGTATGCTCTGGTTACTTCACTGCAAAAATCCACCAATGTTTTAGGAGCATGCAATCAATGAACCAACAGCATGGTCTATACGTTCTCTCCCAGACTAATGGATAGACAGTCTGTAGTGTAGCATAAGGTAACCAGTCCATCCAACAGCATGGTCTATACGTTCTCTCCCAGACTAATGGATAGACAGTCTGGAGTGTAGCATAAGGTAACCAGTCCATCCAACAGCATGGTCTATACGTTCTCTCCCAGACTAATGGATAGACAGTCTGGAGTGTAGCATAAGGTAACCAGTCCATCCAACAGCATGGCCTATACGTTCTCTCCCAGACTAATGGATAGACAGTATGGAGTGTAGCTTAAGGTAACCAGTCCATCCAACAGCATGGTCTATATGTTCTCTCCCAGACTAATGGATAGACAGTCTGGAGTGTAGCATAAGGTAACCAGTCCGAATGGAGGCCGCTTTCCCGCCTGTTCATTTCTTCAATCATAAACTGTGGCATGCAATCAATGAACCAACAGCATCGCCTAGGCCTATACGTTCTGAGAGAGAGAGAGAGAGAGAGAGAGAGAGAGAGAGAGAGAGAGAGAGAGAGAGAGAGAGAGAGAGAGACTTTAATCAGTTAGATGTATGTGTTTCAGAGTAGAGAGTGTTCTAGAGTAGAGTGTTCTAGAGTAGAGTGTTCCAGAGTAGAGAACGTTTCAGAGTAGAGAACGTTTCACAG
Organism: Salmo trutta; assembly: GCF_901001165.1. Taxonomy (NCBI): domain Eukaryota; kingdom Metazoa; phylum Chordata; class Actinopteri; order Salmoniformes; family Salmonidae; genus Salmo; species Salmo trutta. The sequence continues at coordinate 42,764,855 of NC_042988.1, forward strand.
CAGAGAACGTTTCAGAGTAGAGACACACAGTAGCAACTGTAATTGAGTACTGACTGTGTCTGCTGTGGCAGGTGGGAAGGTACAAGTTACCTGAAAAAATCTAATCTCAAAATGAAAATATTTTTGGGGGAGGGACGAGAGAAGGAGAGAATGCCCCAGGACCCTCCTCCTGGCTATGGGCTAAGCCCCCAATGTCTTCAAATCCTAGGAGTTGCAACCCCTGGGGAGAGAGGAGTTGCTACCCCTGGAGAGAGAGGAGCTGCTACCCTGGGGGAGAGAGGAGTTGCTACCCCTGGAGAGAGAGGAGTTGCTACCCCTGGGGCAGGAGAGGAGCTGCTACCCCTGGGGAGAGAAGAGTTGCTAACCCTGGGGCAGGAGAGGAGTTTCTACCCCTGGGGCAGGAGAGGAGTTGCTACCCCTGGGGAGAGAGGAGCTGCTACCCCTGGGGAGAGAGGAGCTGCTACCCCTGGAGAGAGAGGAGCTGCTACCCCTGGGGAGAGAGGAGCTGCTACCAGGAAATATTGTTACCCTGCTCAGGAAGAGCTGAACAATTGGTGTTTGTTGGGGCACGTTTGGCAGGAGCTTCAGTGACGACTGCTCAACTTGCTGATGTTTCACAACATGCCATGGCCGTCTCAGTAACCAGGTCTCAACCCAATTAAACACATATCGGAGATTCTGGAGCGGCACCTAAGACAATGTGTTCCACCACCATCAACAAAACACTAACTGATGGAATTTCTCCTGGAGGAATGATGTCACATCCCTCCAAGAGATGTCCAGACACTTGTAGATTCTACGCCAAAGCACGTTGTTCTGGTGGCTGGTGGTGGCCCATTGTTCTGGTGGCTTGTGGTGGCCCATTGTTCTGGTGGCTCGTGGTGGCCCATTGTTCTGGTGGCCCGATGCACTATTTAGACACTATGTTGGTGTTTCCTTTATTTTGGCAGTTACCTGTAGGTGTATGTTACTCATCACTCCAATCCATCTGTTGTTGTACTTTCTGCTGGTCTACATTGACAGATCTGTTCTTGTACTTTATGCTGGTCTACATTGACAGATCTGTTCTTGTACTTTATGCTGGTCTACATTGACATAGATCTGTTGTTGTACTTTATGCTGGTCTACATTGCCATAGATCTGTTCTGGTACTTTATGCTGGTCAACATTGACATAGATCTGTTGTTGTACTTTATGCTGGTCTACATTGACATAGATCTGTTCTTGTACTTTATGCTGGTCTACATTGACATAGATCTGTTGTTGTACTTTATGCTGGTCTACATTGACAGATCTGTTCTTGTACTTTATGCTGGTCTACATTGACATAGATCTGTTGTTGTACTTTATGCTGGTCTACATTGACATAGATCTGTTGTTGTACTTTATGCTGGTCTACATTGACATAGATCTGTTCTTGTACTCTATGCTGGTCTACATTGACATAGATCTGTTGCTGTACTTTATGCTGGTCTACATTAACATAGATCTGTTGTTGTACTCTATGCTGGTCTACATTGACATAGATTTGACTAAATCATGTCTCTTACGTACTAATGCCTCAAATGAAAGTTACATTGATAAATCATGATGATGTCATTAGTATACAATATCAGTTGGAACTAAATTATCGTATTTCTTGGAGCTTTTGAGTCAAGGATATGTTTCTGTACATGTCTGTGTTATTTAGTTTATTATTTTATTTATTTATTTGTCCATTGGTTGGCTGTGTGAGAGAGAGTCAGAGCGAAAGAAATAGAAACAGAGAGAGCCAAAGAGAGAGAGGGAATGTGAGGGAGAACAGGCCTGAACCTGAAAAAATAAAAAAAGAGTTGAGCAAATGAAAGTAACTTTCGATGACCAAATGATCATTCAGACTCTGCTTCTGTTGAGAGATAAAAGGTAAGACGATGATTGTTATGTGTATTCATATAGTTGATGATATTGTTATGTGTATTCATATAGTTGATGATATTGTTATGTGTATTCATATAGTTGATGATATTGTTATGTGTGTTCATATAGTTGATGATATTGTTATGTGTATTCATATAGTTGATGATATTGTTATGTGTATTCATATAGTTGATGATATTGTTATGTGTGTTCATATAGTTGATGATATTGTTATGTGTATTCATATAGTTGATGATATTGTTATGTGTATTCATATAGTTGATGATATTGTTATGTGTATTCATATAGTTGATGATATTGTTATGTGTATTCATATAGTTGATGATATTATTTGTGGACAGAGTGTATTTGATGTAAATTAGATGTGGGGGGTGAATTCGTTCCGTGCCCACCTGTGTTCCCCAGGGTAATCTTCTACTGTATCATAGGCCTATAGGCTTGTCTTCTAAAAACAGGCTTAAAACACAACAAGCAACAAACAGAAATGTTCTCTTTCTAATCAACTCTTAATGCTTTTCACTCAGGAAGGTATGTTGTGTGAAAGAGAGACAAAGAAATATTTTTAAAAACCTAACAACAAAGTATGACACTATAGGAAGTATATTCATTTATCAGCATCTGAAGAAGTGCAATTGTTTTGGAGTGGACATGGAATGGAGGATCACACAGAACTTCTGGAGGAGCTCGAGAAGGAAATGTCTCTCCAGAGCAGGGCATCATTGGAAGGAGTGATAACAGGACATTAAGTGTTGAGGAGGACATGTCTCTCCAGAGCAGGGCATCATTGGAAGGAGTGATAACGGGGCATTAAGTGTTGAGGAGGATCAGTTGAAATTGAAGCTTCCCGGTGTTGGTGACGTCTGCCCGTTTGGTGAGAAGCAGATCTGTTGGAGAGCGTGGGGAAACGGAGAAGACATTGTCTGTGTTACTGAGTTTTGATGTCTTTGCCCGACAAGGTCAAGTTAGGACGTGTTCGTTATTCTGTGAGAGCTTTTGTTCTGCACATACTCTGGTGTTTTACGTGCCAAGTTTGTGGGCATGTTGCAACAGTGTGTAGGAGGGAGATGCCTAGATGTGAGAAGTGGGCAGGAGGGCATGATGAAGGAATATGTAGTATATGTAGGATTAGACAGGGTTAAATAGTGGAATGGGGTGGTGGTCTGGAGTAGGATTAGACAGGGTTAAATAGTGGAATGGGGTGGTGGTCTGGAGTAGAATTAGACAGGGTTAAATAGTGGAATGGGGTGGTGGTCTGGAGTAGGATTAGACAGGGTTAAATAGTGGAATGGGGTGGTGGTCTGGAGTAGGATTAGACAGGGTTAAATAGTGGAATGGGCTGGTGGTCTGGAGTAGGATTAGACAGGGTTAAATAGTGGAATGGGGTGGTGGTCTGGAGTAGAATTAGACAGGGTTAAATAGTGGAATGGGGTGGTGGTCTGGAGTACGAATAGACAGGGTTAAATAGTGGAATGGGGTGGTGGTCTGGAGTAGGATTAGACAGGGTTAAATAGTGGAATGGGGTGGTGGTCTGGAGTAGGATTAGACAGGGTTAAATAGTGGAATGGGGTGGTGGTCGGGAGTAGAATTAGACAGGGTTAAATAGTGGAATGGGGTGGTGGTCTGGAGTAGGATTAGACAGGGTTAAATAGTGGAATGGGGTGGTGGTCGGGAGTAGAATTAGACAGGATTAAATAGTGGAATGGGGTGGTGGTCTGGAGTAGGATTAGACAGGGTTAAATAGTGGAATGGGGTGGTGGTCTGGAGTAGGATTAGACAGGGTTAAATAGTGGAATGGGGTGGTGGTCTGGAGTAGGATTAGACAGGGTTAAATAGTGGAATGGGGTGGTGGTCTGGAGTAGGATTAGACAGGGTTAAATAGTGGAATGGGGTGGTGGTCTGGAGTAGGATTAGACAGGGTTAAATAGTGGAATGGGCTGGTGGTCTGGAGTAGGATTAGACAGGGTTTAATAGTGGAATGGGGTGGTGGTCTGGAGTAGGAATAGACAGGGTTAAATAGTGGAATGGGGTGGTGGTCTGGAGTAGGATTAGACAGGGTTAAATAGTGGAATGGGGTGGTGGTCTGGAGTAGGATTCAGCTCTGTAGTCTTAATGAGAAAGAAGAAGAAGAATAAAGGTTCAGCTGGTACACTGCCAGATATGTAGTCTTAATGAGACAGAAGAGGACTACAGGTTCAGCTGGCACACTGCCAGATATGTAGTCTTAATGAGACAGAAGAGGACTACAGGTTCAGCTGGCACACTGCCAGGTCTGTAGTCTTAATGGTGAATGACAGTAAAACACTCCTAACAGTCTACTACTACTGAGACAGGTTGGTGTAATGTTAGTATAGTGAATGACAGTAAAACACTCCTAACAGTCTACTACTACTGAGACAGGTTGGTGTAATGTTAGTATAGTGAATGACAGTAAAACCCTCCTAACAGTCTACTACTACTGAGACAGGTTGGTGTAATGTTAGTATAGTGAATGACAGTAAAACACTCCTAACAGTCTACTACTACTGAGACAGGTTGGTGTAATGTTAGTATAGTGAATGACAGTAAAACACTCCTAACAGTCTACTACTACTGAGACAGGTTGGTGTAATGTTAGTATAGTGAATGACAGTAAAACACTCCTAACAGTCTACTACTACTGAGACAGGTTGGTGTAATGTTAGTATAGTGAATGACAGTAAAACACTCAGACCTAACAGTTTCCTTCTCCTGGGACAAGTAATCATACAAAATGGCGCTAACTAGTCAAGTCAAATTCAATATATCAATATTCACATATTATAGTTCTTCATTTCACATTTCCTATGATAATGTAATTGTATCATAGTTCCACTATAGTGTAGTGAACCTCTACATTTCATATGATAATGTAATTGTATCATAGTTCCTCTATAGTGTAGTGATCCTCTACATTTCATATGATAATGTAATTGTATCATAGTTCCTCTATAGTGTAGTGATCCTCTACATTTCATATGATAATGTAATTGTATCATAGTTCCTCTATAGTGTAGTGATCCTCTACATTTCATATGATAATGTAATTGTATCATAGTTCCTCTATAGTGTAGTGAACCTCTACATTTCATATGATAATGTAATTGTATCATAGTTCCTCTATAGTGTAGTGATCCTCTACATTTCATATGATAATGTAATTGTATCATAGTTCCTCTATAGCGTAGTGATCCTCTACATTTCATATGATAATGTAATTGTATCATAGTTCCACTATAGTGTAGTGAACCTCTACATTTCATATGATAATGTAATTGTATCATAGTTCCTCTATAGTGTAGTGAACCTCTACATTTCATATGATAATGTAATTGTATCATAGTTCCTCTATAGTGTAGTGATCCTCTACATTTCATATGATAATGTAATTGTATCATAGTTCCTCTATAGTGCAGTGAGCCTCTACATTTCATATGATAATGTTATTGTATCATAGTTCCTCTATAGTGTTGTGATTCTCTTGAATTTGATGCATAGGTTGTTCAACTTTTACACAAACCACTTTTACATGTGCGACCTGGGTTCACTTCCTTGCCCCGCTGTTTGCTACATTGGTGTCAGAAGTGGTATGAATGCATGGCCAGGATGTGTGAGGGGTCTGAGTAGTTGAAGCACAGGACCTGCTTTTGTATTTTCATTTATTTATTTTACCTTGTATGGGGCAGTGTGAGCCAGGTTACAATTCCCATCATAGAAGCAGGGTTAACCCTATTGATACTGAAACTGGGTTAACACTATTGATACTGGGTTAACCCTATTTTCATTTACATCATTTAGCAGACGCTCTTATCCAGAGCGACTTACTGTAGTGAATGCATACATTTCATACATTTAAAAAAATATATATGTATTTGTTTTGGCCCCTGTGGGAATCAAACCCACAACCCTGGCATTGCACACACCATGCTCTACCAACTGAGCCACAGGGAAGGCTCTTATCCAGAGTGACTTACAAATTATTTATACTGATACTGGGTTAACCCTGTTTATATTGATACTGGGTTAACCCTATTTATACTGACACTGGGTTAACCCTATTTATACTGATACTGGGTTATCCCTATTGATACTGATACTGGGTTAACCCTATTTATACTGATACTGGATTAACCCTATTGATACTGATACTGGGTTAACCCTATTTATACTGATACTGGGTTAACCCTGTTTATACTGATACTGGGTTAACCCTATTGATACTGATACTGGGTTAACCCTATTTATACTGATACTGGATTAACCCTATTGATACTGATACTGGGTTAACCCTATTTATACTGATACTGGGTTAACCCTGTTTATACTGATACTGGGTTAACCCTATTTATACTGACACTGGGTTAACACTATTGATACTGATACTGGGTGTCGTGTCTTTGGCATCATTAAACTGAAGACATGTTTATCAAATAACTCTCTGTAATTATTACTACGCGATTAAACTGATTAATCGTGTAACTGTAATTAAGTAGGAGGTCAGGGCACCAAGGAAAATATTCAGATTACAAAGTTATAATTTTCCTAATATAACTTTCAGATATTATAATATCTGATCGATTAGTCTCCTGATTAATGATGTATTAGTTTACCTCACGTCAGTCTCATTCCAAACGTTGTAAATTGTTGGTTTAACTGCACGAACCCAGTCTTCACTATGAGTCATCCATACAGTACATCAATTGTCTTAAAATAATTTATTTACTAATCTAAGTAATTCAGAGAAATGCATAACAAACAGTAGGTATCGTTACAAAATATTATAAAGGAATGTGCCCTAGTGGGCTAAACTGGCATGGCGGCTTGTTAGACAAAAGGGGAGTGTGGGTCAGCTGAGAAGGCACTACAGAGTTGATAAATATTAACAATTGAAATGCTAATCCTTTGCACATGAACGCTCACTCATTCGGGAACAATTGCAATCAATATATATATTTACGCTCAGGGTGTCGTCGGGATGTTGAAAAGTTCTGTTCTGTTGGAGAGTTTTGTCCTCGCGTTCTCTCTCTCTCTCTCTCTGTCGTGGTTAGAATAGGTAGTTCAGAGTGACATTCATTAATGTCGTTATAGAATAGATGTTTTCGTTGGTCTTCACGTTCAATGTTACCGAATTCCTAGCTGCAGACTAGTAATTAATATCAAAGACTTGTTATTATTCTGTCGGTATCGATAGTCTAAGAGTTTAACCACGTGGTATGGTTAAAGTTCAGAACGAGGAATGCATGGACAAACCTTCAGCCAACTCTAATGGAGGTCAGCTTGGTCTGGTGATAGAAAATCTGGGTGGGGTTTATATTCGGAACACAGAAAAAGCTGTCTCATGATGCCAGGTCCTGTCTGTGTCCCTGTGGGAGTGCCAAGGACTTAGTTAAGACTCCAAAGGGAATTTGAGTTTCCTTCATTAAACAGTCCAAAATCACATTTACACAATTTCACAAACAGTTCCATCCTTATTCATTCATTTTATACAACCATTAGATATAAGTCTCACAACTGAGGCTATTACATAAACAGAGCCATGGCAATGTGGCCATATTGTCTCTCATGAGTTTCACAAAATTGTACCAAACGGACCAGTTCGTAGCTGGATTCTTCACCGATCTTTTATACCTTCTCCAGAAGATAAACGTTGTTCGGTTCTCCAGTCCTGTGAGGTGGAAGAATTCCTTTGTCTCTCTATGAAAACACTCTGTCTCTTTATACTGTGGCCATGAGGCAGGACATTTTCTTAGGAATTTACGACCCCTTCTGACCACAGCAGCTTGGGTGTAGGAGACAGAGGGAGATAGGTTCAGAAGTAGGGGGATGGTGCAGGGGAGGGGGTCAACTGTGCTCGCTGTACCCAAAGAGGGCAACGTCATGACATGGGTTAACCCTATTTATACTGACACTGGGTTAACCCTATTTATACTGATACTGGGTTATCCCTATTGATACTGATACTGGGTTAACCCTATTTATACTGATACTGGGTTAACCCTATTGATACTGATACTGGGTTATCCCTATTGATACTGATACTGGGTTAACCCTATTTATACTGATACTGGGTTAACCCTATTGATACTGATACGGGGTTGACCCTATTGATACTGATACGGGGTTAACCCTATTGATACTGTTACTGGGTTAACCCTATTGATTCTGATACTGGGTTAACCCTATCGCTGCGATGCATGGGGTGTTTTCCTTGTTCACCAGTGACCTGGGTTCACTGCCCTGCCCCGCTGTTTGCTACAATATTAATATCATAGACTACCTGTTGAACAAAGAGACACAATAACATGAGTGAAAGGATTTTAGTATAATATCACTAAGTGTTGATTTAGAGTTGTCTTCTAGGTTCATCCTTGTAGCTGCCTTTATCAACAGGGTGAAATGTAACAAATGACATCAGAGTTGGGAGATAACCAGTCCCAGTTTAAATCACCATGACAACCATTTAATTATTTATCCAGAGCTGCAAGGGAATCTAGAGACTCAACCTTTGTAGAATCACAATCACCTTTATTCACCAAGTACATTTGCACATACAGATGTAGGATCAGTCAGTTTGAGTCAGTTTACTACAGCAGGAAAATATTCCTCCAGCTACAGGAAATGTGAATTATTATGTGAATTATAATTAATGGACATTTTTGTAGTGGTTGATACATTTTTTATAAGGGAAACTCAAGTCTGAAATTTCTAAATTGAAATTACAAACTTCAGAAGCCTTTTTAAACCTCAAATACACAACATATTTTACATTTCCTGCATTGCAGGAAAGTTATTCTGCAGTGGATGTGATCAAATTAAGGTCACAATTATACATGGTGATATGGTGCTGCTAGTGATAGACAACATTTCGAGACAGAATACAGACAGAAGAGTTTACACAAAGTTTCCATACAACATTGTAAACAACTAGGTAGAGTGAGCATAGAGCTATAAGAGAATAAACAGTGGATATACAAATATACAGTACAGTGGCTATACAGTTGATATACAGTACAGTGGATATACAGTGGATAAACAGTACAGTGGCTATACAGTTGATAGACAGTACAGTGGATATCCAGTTGATATACAGTATAGTGGCTATACAGTTGATACAGTGGGGGAAAAAAGTATTTGATCCCCTGCTGATTTTGTATGTTTGCCCACTGACAAAGAAAGGATCCGTCTATAATTTTAATGGTAGGTTTATTTGAAGTGTGTGAAACAGAATAACAACAAAAAAATCCAGAAAAACGCATGTCAAAAATTTTATAAATTGATTTGCATTTTAATGAGGGAAATAAGTATTTGACCCCCCCTCAATCAGAAAGATTTCTGGCTCCCAGGTGTCTTTTATACAGGTAACGAGCTGAGATTAGGAGCACACTCTTAAAAGGAGTGCTCCTAACCGCAGCTTGTTACCTGTAAAAAAGACACCTGTCCACAGAAGAAATCAATCAATCAGATTCCAAACTCTCCACCATGGCCAAGACCAAAGAGCTCTCCAAGGATATCAGGGACAAGATTGTAGACCTCCACAAGGCTGGAATGGGCTACAAGACCATCGCCAAGCAGCTGGGTGAGAAGGTGACAACATTTGGTGCGATTATTCGCAAATGGAAGAAACACAAAAGAACTGTCAATCTCCCTCGGCCTGGGGCTCCATGCAAGATCTCACCTCGTGGAGTTGCAATGATCATGAGAACAGTGAGGAATCAGCCCAGAACTATACAGGAGGATCTTGTCAATGATCTCAAAGCAGCTGGGACCATAGTCACCAAGAAAACAATTGGTAACACACTACGCCGTGAAGGACTGAAATCCTGCAGCGCCCGCAAGGTCCCCCTGCTCAAGAATACATATACATTCCCGTCTGAAGTTTGCCAATGAACATCTGAATGACTCAGAGGACAACTGGTGAAAGTGTTGTGGTCAGATGAGACCAAAATGGAGCTCTTTGGCATCAACTCAACTCGCAGTGTTTGGAGGAGGAGGAATGCTGCCTATGACCCCAAGAACACCATCTCCACCGTCAAACATGGAGGTGGAAACATTATGCTTTGGAGGTGTTTTTCTGCCAAGGGGACAGGACAACTTCACCGCATCAAAGGGACGATGGACGGGGCCATGTGCCGTCAAATCTTGGGTGAGAACCTCCTTCCCTCAGCCTGTGCATTGAAAATGGGTCATGGATGGGTATTCCAGCATGACAATGATCCAAAACACACGGACAAGGCAACAAAGGTGTGACTCAAGAATTAACACATTAAGGTCCTGGAGTGGCCTAGCCAGCCTCCAGACTTTAATCCCATAGAAAATCTGGGGAGGGAGCTGAAGGTTCGAGTTGCCAAACGTCAGCCTCGAAACCTTAATGACTTGGAGAAGATCTGCAAAGAGGAGTGGGACAAAATTACTCCTGAGATGTGTGCAAACCTGGTGGCCAACTACAAGAAACGTCTGACCTCTGTGATTGCCAACAAGGGTTTTCCACCAAGTACTAAGTCATGTTTTGCAGAGGGGTGAAATACTTATTTCCCTCATTAAAATGCAAATCATTTTATAACATTTTTGACTTGCGTTTTTCTATATTTTTTTGTTGTTATTCTGTCTCTCACTGTTCAAATAAACCTACCATTAAAATTATAGACTGATCATTTCTTTGTAAGTGGGCAAACGTACAAAATCAGCAGGGGATCAAATACTTTTTTCCCCCACTGTATACAGTACAGTGGATTTACAGTTGATATACAGTACAGTGGATATACAGTTGATATACAGTACAGTGGATATACAGTGGATAAACAGTACAGTGGCTATACAGTTGATATACAGTACATTGGATATACAGTTGAAATACAGTACAGCGGATATACAGTTGATATACAGTACAGTGGATATACAGTTGATATACAGTACAGTGGATATACAGTTGATATACAGTACAGTGGCTATACAGTTGATATACAGTACAGTGGCTATACAGTTGATAAACAGTACAGTGGATATACAGTTGATATACAGTACAGTGTATATACAGTTGATAAACAGTGGATATCCACATTTTCAGTAAACTAAAACATGTAGTGTACAGCATAGTCCTTTAGTCTCTATGGGCTAGATGGCCAGTTGGTGAGGGCCACAGCATAGTCCTTTAGTCTCCTTGACCTTGATCTACATATCACTAACAACCCACTACTATACATTATAACCTAGTCTACTTTACATAATATAACATCTACATATCACTAACAACCCGCTACTATACATTATAACCTAGTCTACTTTACATAAAATAACATCTACATATCACTAACAACCCACTACTATACATTATAACCTAGCCTACCTTACATAATATAACATCTACATATCACTAACAACCCACTACTATACATTATAACCTAGCCTACTTTACATAAAATAACATCTACATATCACTAACAACCCACTACTATACATTATAACCTAGCCTACTTTACATAATATAACATCTACATATCACTAACAACCCACTACTATACATTATAACCTAGTCTACTTTACATAATATAACATCTACATATCACTAACAACCCACTACTATACATTATAACCTAGTATACTTTACATAATATAAAATCTCTTACTTGTTGCATAAATCCTTTCTGAATGGATCAATGATTTCCCCCTCAGATCAATCATGTCCGTTTTATCCCTTCTGTCTATATTCTCAGATACATTTAGAAAATAACAGATTGAAAGACAATAAATAGCCTACTTTTAATTCATAAATATAAGTGTGAGACATGGCCTTGTGTTGCTGTACTGTCTATAACTACCTTAACAAACAGTGACTTATTATTATTATTATTATTATTATTGTTGTTGTTGCTGTACTGTCTATAACTACCTTAACAAACAGTGACTTATTATTATTATTATTATTGTTGTTGTTGCTGTACTGTCTATAACTACCTTAACAAACAGTGACTTATTATTATTATTATTGACAGTTGCCATGGAGATGAAATGTCACAACTACATGTTCATGTGATGCATTAATTCACCTGACTGTTTCTATGTCTGTTAGTAAATGTTTTATTTCTCAAAGAGATAATGAATAAATGAGAACAATTGACAATCAAGAATGAGTTGTCACTGTGTTAACCACAACCAACATGCTGGATCTCTGTTTAGTTGTCACTGTGTTAACCACAACCAACATGTTGGATCTCTGTTTAGTTGTCTCTGTGTTAACCACAACCAACATGCTGGATCTCTGTTTAGTTGTCACTGTGTTAACCACAACCAACATGCTGGATCTCTGTTTAGTTGTCACTGTGTTAACCACAACCAACATGCTGGATCTCTGTTTAGTTGTCACTGTGTTAACCACAACCAACATGCTGGATCTCTGTTTAGTTGTTACTGTGTTAACCACAACCAACATGCTGGATCTCTGTTTAGGGGTCAGTGCTCTAAAATGAGTCTCTCTGGGGAGAGAGAGGAGGGGGTCCCTGCCTCTAAAATGCCTCTCTCTGGGGGACATGACACCAAAGCTAAGAGGTAAGATGACAATTTATGAAGAATGTATTAAGTTTATTTCCAAAATAAATAGCTATCTTAAGATGAATGCAGTTATTGTAAATCTCTCTGGATAAGAGCATCTGCTAAATCAGGGGTTCTCAATCCGGGGTCTGTGGAGGTACTGCAGGGGTTCCACGGCACCCTGACTGTACTCGTTGCAATGTAAGACATTTGATAGAATTTTCACATGACACGACCACTTTGTCTACTCTTAATTATTGCCAAATATAATGGAATGCATATATTTTTTTACCAATTCTGATCGTTGTTACAAGCAGAATATTTACAATATTACCATTATATCAACACACTCTTCACACCTGTTTAACAACTCTAAATAGCTTTGGCATAGTAGGCATCAAGTCCCTTGCCAATAATGTTGCCTACAACGTTGCATACAATGTTCATTTTCATCGAACACATATTTCGCCCTAGATGCCTTCAAATGCCCAATTTATAGCCATACCCAATTTAGGATTATTTTTTAACAACGTGATGTTGCACTCCAAAGGGAGAACTTGAAATAACATGATGTAGATAATTAAATAATCAAAAGAAAAACGTGTTTATTATACACTCTTAGAAAAGAAGGTTCCTTATTGAACCAAAAAGGCTTCTATCACTTCCTTAATATGTGGAACCACTAAAAGTTATATATATTTTTGGGTTCAGTGAAGAAGAACCTCTGGAGTTCTGATCAACGAAAGGTGAATGTTTTGAGGATGGGAACCCAGCAGCCCTCCAGTGGTCACAACAAAGTCCGCCCATTTTTTCCAGTACCCGGCCCGGGATATAAACCAGCCACCTTTCAGCCATAGGTCATACTCCCACCACAGCTCCAACTCCTTAGATGCTGGGCAAAAAACTGAGTTAATCTTCAGAAATAAGCATGAGTTAATCTGCCAAAATGAAAACAAAGACACACACGGTATCACTTGTTAAACATAATTATTAAAGATAAATCATTGCCAAAAGCACAAGACATGCTGTTGCATGTAGGTCTATATTATTAATGGATTGATCATATAGAAATATAAAACATTTTTAACTACTACAAAGCATTTACATGTGGCTCAGGAACCACTGACTCGCTGCATTATTCTATAGTATTATCAAGACACCTGCTGTTAACTCTTAACTACTTAGGACAGCTCACGAGGTGTCCTAAATATCTGCCGACTAGGTGGGACTAGAGACTTCATGCATAGCTTTAATTTATACCCATAAGTGTAAAATGTCTTTATTCTCAGCACTCATACGACCAATTCTCTACTCTGAGACACTTTGTGGATATGGGCCCAGATCTCAAAATATTGTTATACAATTTTTTAGAATGTTTGTTGAACATAATAATAAAAAATGAATATTACTAATGTAACCCACTGTAAAGACTGGGTTTAGTTGATTGTGTTGCACTGCTCATGTCCCCGTACAGAACTGTTCACGTCCACGTACAGAACTGTCCGCGTCCACGTACGGTGTGGCGCCAAGCATATTGTCCGGTTACGCGCAGAGGGGGCTGAGGTGATTTTGGGGAATAACGACTGAGTTTGTTACAGTGTTGAGACGCCGAAGTGTATTGTTTAATTAGCTTTTTGCTTTACGGTCAGGGACAGTATGAGTGTAGCCAGATCCTTTTCACTCTCTATCCTTGTTTCATTTTGTGGTTCACCGGATTCGTCATCATCACTGAGATGAGGGACAGACGAACGACCTGTTAGCTAGCCAAGCTAGTCGGTACAGCTCGGTAATCTAGCTAGCTACTCTACTAGCAGCATCCTAGTTATCCTAGCTAGTCGGTAAAGCTAGGTAAGCTAGCTAGCTACTCTACCAGCAGCATCCAAGTTATCCTAGCTAGTCGGTACAGCTCGTTAACTAGCTAGCTACTCTACCAGCAGCATCCTAGTTATCCTAGCTAGTCGGTACAGCTAGGTAAGCTAGCTAGCTACTCTACCAGCAGCATCCTAGTTATCCTAGCTAGTCGGTACAGCTAGGTAAGCTAGCTAGCTACTCTACCAGCAGCATCCTAGTTATCCTAGCTAGTCAGTACAGCTAGGTAAGCTAGCTAGCTACTCTACCAGCAGCATCCTAGTTATCCTAGCTAGTCGGTACAGCTAGGTAAGCTAGCTAGCTACTCTACCAGCAGCATCCTAGTTATCCTAGCTAGTCGGTACAGCTAGGTAAGCTAGCTAGCTACTCTACCAGCAGCATCCTAGTTATCCTAGCTAGTCAGTACAGCTAGGTAAGCTAGCTAGCTACTCTACCAGCAGCATCCTAGTTATCCTAGCTAGTCGATACAGCTAGGTAAGCTAGCTAGCTACTCTACCAGCAGCATCCTAGTTATCCTAGCTAGTCGGTACAGCTAGGTAAGCTAGCTAGCTACTCTACCAGCAGCATCCTAGTTATCCTAGCTAGTCGGTACAGCTAGGTAAGCTAGCTAGCTACTCTACCAGCAGCATCCTAGTTATCCTAGCTACCACTACATCACCACTGGCTGTCTGCATTTCTTGTGGACTGATGGATCTCCCCGGTTGTTTCTTCCACCTGTTAAATCCCCTGGAGGGCTTCTCCCTCTCTCATTGACGGATGCTGGCTACCTCTGTCTGGTTCTCCTCTCTTCACTAGATGGACGGTAACTTTAGTGTTTAACCCCTCTGTGTCCAAGAACCGAACATTTGAATATTATTTTCGGGCGCCTCTAGTAGGCTGGAAAGATTACATTTTTTTACGTTTTTTTTCTGATGAAAACTAGTTCATTGCATCCTCCATGGAGCCCAGTTTCATAATATTACCAATGGGAAAATACGTTTCTCTCAACCAGATGTGACTGAATTAATGTTCAGGCTTAATGATAATCGTTATAGTAATGAAATATAATTTCAAAACATGAGCATAAAAACAGGTAATAATAAACATTAATCATAATTACATTACTTCACAGTAATCTGTTAAATGCTTTTTCAGTCCTTCCTTATGCGTCAGCAGTGTGGAAAGGGCCAGAAAGAAGAGGGGAGTTGTCGTGTATCCAGGGAGAAAACTAAACTAGCCTACTGAAATTTCATTTGTGATCTTATGCTGCCATATATTGGAATTATGTAGCAACTGCAGTAGTACTGAATAATGTGTTACTACTACTACTAATTACTACTAAAGTAGTAATTACTCAGAATTGCAAAATATTAGATCTTCTAGTTCATTTTACCACTTACAGCCATAAAATAACAATTTTTTGCATAACAAACAATGAAACTGACATACACCAAAAACACCATACATTTAGTAATTATAAATAAATATATATAATTAACTAAATGTATGATGTTTTTGGTGTATGTCAGTATATATATACATTTTAAAAACGTATTTAGATGGGTGACATTATCTGCCAAAGTAACAGCCCTGTAGACAAAGAAGAGCTCTCCAGTAGGTACCGAAACATTTAAAGGCCATTTTCACAAACGTGAGGTTACAAGTTTATCATCTTTCAAAGCAGAGTTACTTTCCCATTGTTCCTCAACTGTAGTGTATGAAATATCATTCTCTAGCCCTGAGTCTCTACTTTTATCCAATGTAAAAAACACAATTTCAAATTTTGCTTCATAAGACAAAAATCAGCCGGTTGTCACATTTGAGTGAGGCAGATATATAGCATTTTTCAAAAAACACATTAATATTTGTCTCTCTGAAATGAAATCATCAAGTGATAAATTTTAAACAATTGCATGTCTGCCATTGAACAACCCAATGCCATGATTAGACAGTGATAAACACACTAATCTCTTTCATAATTTATTTAAACAATAAAAGCAAATTTACGAACGTTTCTGAAAATGGATATATAGCGTTTAAGATTGAAACTCTTCTTATGTTTCCTCATCTGAGCTCAGAGTATATGAGAGATGTAATGTTTGTCTCTGTTGTGTTGAAGCCCAATCAAGCAGGAGAGACCAGCCTCCCCTGTTCCCAGCTGTGTGTCCATGAAGAGTGATGAGTCTATGTATCAACCTTATAACTTTTCTACTGAACAAAGGTAAGAAGAACTCATGGGTAATGGTCAGTGAGTTAAACAACACTGTCTCTAGTCAATTTCTCCTCTCCCATTTTCCCATTTTCCTTTTCATAATCCATAAACTAATCCTTTTTCCATTTTCATAGTCCTAAAACAATATTAAACAAACACAACATTGCCTGTGTGTGTGTGTCTGTGTGTGTGTCTGTGTGTGTGTGTGTGTGTGTGTGTGTGTGTGTGTGTGTGTGTGTGTGTGTGTGTGTGTGTGTGTGTATATGTGTGTGTGTGTTGTCCACAGAAACCAACAGGAGAGATCAGAGTCAGAGATTCTCAGTGGTCAGTCTTCCCAGACTCATCAAACAGACCTGGCCTCCATATTCAGTGTATGTGGTCCTGTTATGTACATTTGTTTTTGTTTACCTCAATAAAAGCTGATGTTTCAATCATTCATTAATGTGTTAATGAGAAAGCATTTATTATCTTCCTTAACTTATTTTATTTATTTATTTCAGTTGCTCGAAGAGAATAT
Source organism: Salmo trutta (assembly GCF_901001165.1). Lineage (NCBI taxonomy): Eukaryota > Metazoa > Chordata > Actinopteri > Salmoniformes > Salmonidae > Salmo > Salmo trutta. The sequence goes on from NC_042988.1 coordinate 42,781,888, forward strand.
TATGACATTTGTGAAGAACGAGCTGAAGATGTTCAAGAGGATTCTTAGTCCAGAACTCCCAGAAGGCTTTGAGAGTCAGAAGCAGGATAAGGAAGTGGTGGATGCTGAAGATGAGAAGCAGGAGAGCAGTGCCAGAGAGGGGGCTCTGAAGATCACACTGCATGTCCTGAGGAAAATGAACCAGAAGGAGCTTGCTGACACACTGGAGAAATGTAAGATCTGTCTGCCTCATGTTGAATGCTGTTTTATAACATTTAAAAGCTGTAGCTAAAGTACAGCTAAAGTAGCTGTGTAACTCAATGATATTGTAGCAGCCTTAACATAACACCTACTGACCTCATCAAGTAGCAGCAGGGATGTGTTGTGTTGATTAATTTAGATAGAGAGACAGAGGAGAGAGAGAGACAGAGGAAAGTGAGAGAGAGAGAGAGACACAACATCAATAATACCAATAATTCTATAATCAGTCACATCAGTCTGTAATGCATTATGAAAACATTTACACATTTATAGTCAGTTAAGATAAGAAATTATAAAATGTAAAACTTTATAACAGTCATCCAATACAGTAGGCATTAAAACATCCTCTGTATTATTTCTAGATTCAGATGAGCTTGCTGTGATTTGTCAACGTGAACTCAAATCTAATCTAAAGAAGAAGTTTCAATGTGTATTTGAGGGGATCGCTAAACAAGGAAACCCAATACTTCTCAATAAGATCTACACAGAGCTCTACATCACAGAGGGAGGAACAGGAGAGGTCAATAATGAACATGAGCTGAGACAGATTGAGACAACAACCAGGAAACAAGCAAGACCAGAGACTGCAATCAAATGTAACGACATCTTCAAACCCTTAACTGGACAAGACAAACTTATCAGAACTGTGCTGACAAAGGGAGTCGCTGGCATTGGAAAAACAGTCTCTGTGCAGAAGTTCATTCTGGACTGGGCTGAAGGAAAAGCCAATCAGGATGTCCAATTTGTGTTTTCATTCCCTTTTCGGGAGCTGAATTTGATGAAAGAGGACAAACACACTTTGATTGAACTTCTTAATCACTTCTCAATGGAAACCAAACAATCGAGTATCTCCAACTACGACAAGTACAAAGTTCTATTCATATTTGATGGTCTGGATGAGTGCCGACTGCCCCTAGACTTCCAGAAGAACAACATCTGTTGTGACGTCACAGAGTCAACCTCAGTGGATGTTCTGTTGACAAATCTCATCAAGGGAAATCTGCTTCCCTCTGCTCTCCTCTGGATAACTACCCGACCTGCAGCAGCCAATAAGATCCCTTCAGGGTGTGTTGACCAGGTGACAGAGGTACGAGGGTTCAATGACCCACAGAAGGAGGAGTACTTCAGGAAGAGATTCAGTGATGAGGACCTGGCCAAAAGAATCATCTCACACATAAAGACATCAAGGAGCCTCCACATCATGTGCCACATTCCAGTCTTCTGTTGGATTTCTGCAACAGTCCTTGAACACATGCTGAAACATAAGAGAGAAGAGATGCCCAAGACTCTGACTGAGATGTACACACACCTTGTGGAGTTTTATACCAAACAGAAGAATGAAAAGATTCTCGGGAAAGAAGAGACAGGTCCACGATGGAATAAAGAGAGCATTCTGTCTCTGGGAAAACTGGCTTTTCAACAGCTTGTGAATGGCAATCTGGTTTTCTATGAAGATGACCTAAAAGAGGCTGGCATTGACGTCAATGAAGCCTCAGTGTACTCAGGATTGTGCACACAGATGTTTAAAGAGGAATGTGGGCTGTACCAGGACAATGTGTACTGCTTCGTGCATCTGAGCATTCAGGAGTTTCTGGCTGCTGTATATGTGTTCCTCTCATTCATCAACAACAATGAGAATCTAATGGACAAACTGCAAACAAAAGACGAGTCTGAAGTTACTGTCTACAAGAGTGCTGTGGATAAAGCCTTACAAAGTGAGACGGGAAACCTGGACCTGTTCCTCCGCTTCCTTCTGGGTCTCTCACTGGAGTCTAATCAGAAGAACTTACAAGGTCTACTGACAATGACAAGAAGCAGCTCACAGAGCCATGAAGAAACAGTCAAGTACATCAAGGAGAAGATCAGCGAGAATCCCTCTCCAGAGAGGAGCATCAATCTGTTCCACTGTCTGAATGAACTGAATGACCGTTCTCTAGTGGAGGAGATCCAAAGATACCTGATATCAGGAATTATCTCAGAAGCCAACCTGTCTCCTGCACAGTGGTCAGCTCTGGTCTTTGTGTTGCTGACTTCAGAAAAGGAGCTGGATGTGATTGACCTGAAGAAATACTCCAGATCAGAGGAAGGTCTTCTGAGGCTGCTGCCAGTGGTCAAAGCCTCCAGAGCTGCTCTGTGAGTAAATAAAATGACATATAAGAACTAATCATCAGGAAGAAATATTCAGTTTAGAGAAAAATATGTATTATAATATGTATATAATATTACATTGAAAAACATATTGAATAAATGCTTTGATTTTCACATTAGTATAACATTATTACCATACAATTCTAGGAGACGGAAGATGCATCTACATGTTGTTTGAGAGAATAAACCAAATTCATCTGCCATTTTCCTTCTACGCTACTCGTTAAATTAACAGTGTGTTTGTGAAGTCATGATGATCTCTTTGTCAGGCTGTCAGGCTGTGGAGTCACAGAGGAAGGCTGTGCTTCTCTGGTCTCAGCTCTGGAGTCAAACCCCTCACACCTGAGAGAGCTGGATCTGAGTAACAATGACCTTAAGGATTCAGGAGTGGAGCTGCTCTCTGCTGGACTGGGGAATCCCCACTGTAAACTGGAGACTCTGAGGTCAGTATTCCTGTAGTTGGTCAACAAGTGATAACTGTTCACCAGATCCACATGTGTTTACCAGGCACACATAGTCCACACCATATGTGTTTGGACAGTGAAGCTTACAGTTTTAAATTTGGTGCTATGCTCCATCATTTTGGATTTGAGATAGAATGTTTCATATTAGGTGACAGTACAGAACGTCACATTTTATTTAAAGGTATTTATACATATCTGCTTTACCATTTAGAAATGAAAGCACTTTATGTATCTATTTCTCCCATTTGAAGAAGTCTTAGTTATTTGGACAAGATCATTTAGTCATAAGTTTAGTATTTGGTTGAATATTATTTGCCTGCAGTGATTACATCAAGCTTGTGATTCTACAAACTTTTTGAATGCATTTGCAGTTTGTCTTGGTTGTGTTTTAGATTATGTTTTTACTAATAGAAACTGAATGGTGAATAATGTCCTGTCATTTTGGAGTCACTTCACTTGTATTGTCAGTAAGAATAGAAGATGTTTCTGGACGCTTCTACATTCATGTGGATGCTAATCTTGTAATCAGCGTAGCCTATTGGTTAGAGTGTTGGACTAGCAACCAAAGGTTGCTAGATTGAATCCCCAAGCAGACAAGGTAAAAATCTGTCATTCTACCCCTGAACAAGGCAGTTAACCCACTGTTCCTAGGCCATCATTGAACATAGGAATTTGTTCTTAACTGACTTGACTAGTTAAATAAAGGTTATACATTTTTTTTAAATATCAATAATGATGAATGACAAAGTTATGGAGGCATAAAGATCAGAAAAAATGATAACCTCTCTTATTAATGGTGAGAGGTTAGCATGTTTTTGTTGTAGCCTCTGTTATTGGTAATGGTGAGAGGTTAGCATGTTTTGTTGTAGTCTCTGTTATTGGTAATGGTGAGAGGTTAGCATGTTTTGTTGTAGCCTCTGTTATTGGTAATGGTGAGAAGTTAGCATGTTTTGTTATAGCCTCTGTTATTGGTAATGGTGAGAGGTTAGTATGTTTTGTTGTAGCCTCTGTTATTGGTAATGGTGAGAGGTTAGCATGTTTTGTTGTAGCCTCTGTAAATGGTAATGGTGAGAGGTTAGCATGTTTTGTTGTAGCCTCTGTTATTGGTAATGGTGAGAGGTTAGCTTGTTTAGTTGTAGCCTCTGTAACTTTCTCACTCATTATTTTTCATGATTGATTCATGATTTGTATTAATCATGGCATCATCAGGATTAATTTAGTAGTGTTTAGAAACATGTTATCTACTCACTTAGACAGAAGATTACTCCTGTCATCCTCCACCATTCAGTTACTATTTGGCAAAACATAACCCAAAACACAACCAAAACAAACTGCAAATGCAACCAATGAGTTTCCAACCAAATACTATACTTTTGACTACTTTAATACTCTATAAGTGAATTGGTCAGAATATTTATGACTTCTTCAAATATATAAAGTGCTTTTATATTTCTAGATGGTGAAACAGATATGTATGAAAATACCCTCAAATAAAAGATGACATTATATACTGTCACCTCATATGAAACATTTGATCTCAAATCCAAAATGTTGGAGTATAGAGCCGCATTTAACCTGTCTTGGGTCACACTATGCAACAGCCAGTGAAATAGCAGGGCGCAAAATTCAAAACAACAAAAATCTCATGATTCAAATTTCTCACACATACAAGTATTTTACACCATTTTAAAAATAATCTTCTCGTTAATCCAACCACATTGTCCGATTTCAAAAGTCTTTACGGCAAAACCATAGCATTAGATTATGTTAGGACATCACCTTGACAAGAAACACCACACAACCATTTTCCAAGCAAGGAGAGGCATCACAAAAACCAGAAATACAGCTAAAATGAATCACTAAACTTTGATGATCTTCATCAGATGGCACTCATAGGACTTCATGTTACACAATACATGTATGTTTTGCTCGATAAAGTTCATATTTATATCCAAAAACCCCATTTTACATTGGCGTGTAATGTTCAGAAATGTTTTGCCTCCCAAAACCTCCGGTGAATGAGCACATCAATTTACAGAAATACTCATCATAAACGTTGATAAAATATTAAACTGTAATTCAAAGAATTATAGATACACTTCTCCTAAATGTAACCGCTGTGTCAGATTTAAAAAAAAAAAAGCGAAAGCACACTTTGCAATAATCTGAGTACAGAGTTCAGACACGAAACCAAACCGGCCATTTTGTGGAGTCAATAAAACTCAAAAATAATATTATAAATATTCACTTACCTTTGATGATCTTCATCAGAATGCACTCCCAGGGATCCCAGGTCCACAATAAATGTTTGTTTTATTCGATAAAGTCCATCATTTATGTCCAAATACCTCCTTTTTGTTCGCGCGTTCAGTCCACTACTCCAAATGCAGGAAGTGTGCCGAAATGTCACGACGAAAAGTCAAAAAAAGTTCTATTTACGTTCGTAAAAATATGTCAAACGATGTATAGCATCAATCTTTAGGATGTTTTTAACATAAATCTTCAGTAATATTCCAACCGGACAATTCCAATGTCTTCAGAAAAGAAAAGGAACACAGCTCACACTCACGTGAGTGTGCACCTCTGAGCTCATGTCATTTCCTCAGTCATCTGACTCCAGGCCCTGTTGTTCGCTTCAAATTCACAGTAGAAGCATGAAACAACGTTCTAAAGACAGTTGACATCTACAACCCAGGGTTGTGGGTTCGATTCCCACGGGGGACCAGTACGAAGAAAAAAAAATGTATGAAATTTTTGCATTCA